>NW_026623598.1:387374-396752 GCF_030028575.1 Malurus melanocephalus
TGGAAAATCTCCTGTGGCTTTGGGGTGGGATCTGCAGGAGTGATTTCTGTGCTGGGAAAGAGCAAAATCCAGCCCTTCCAAATGGGCAGCAGTGGCTTGGCTGGAAATGGTGGAAWTGGTGGAAAYAGGACCATTTTGGGGTCTGAGGGAAGGCAAGGGAAATAGGGGCAGGAATTGTAATGCAATTTCCTGCTGCTGGTTGTATTTGAGCTCAATTAACTCTTTCTGTTAATCTGGAAAGGATSAAGAGACCCCTTTCTTGGAGGAACTGGGCCATCTCCCTGATTAATGCAGGACTCCCTTGATTTAAAAAAAATCCAATTGCAGGATGTGTGAGGGCACATTCCATTTGCAAGCTGAATATGTTATTTTTTGCCTCCATTCTCAGAAATATTTCAGGGGAGAAAAAAAAAAATTCCTGAGGACTTCCATGCCGTAGCCTAATGGAAATCCCCCGTTAAATCAGATGCAGAGGGGATTATTGTTAATATTTTTGATATGGTGTGGTGGGTTTGTATTGTTAAAGGAAATGGAAAAAGCTGTGGAGGGAGATCCATCCCAGATAGGGCTCTGATGGGAAGGATTCAGGGCTCCATAATTCTGAAAGGAAAAACGTGGTTTGCTCTCTGGACTTTTCTGGAAAACACTCCTTGTTTTCTGGGAGAACATGGAGCATGGAAATGCTTTGCTATAGATTTTATTTAAAAAAAAAAATTCTTGTTTATCCTCGAGATTTCTCTGCATTTTTTATTTCTCTGTTTCCCATTGTGGATGTGAATTGGATTCTAGGGTGTCAGGCCAATGTCCAGTGGAATTTCAGGGCTGTTAGAAGCAGTAGAACATAGAAATATTTGAATTCTTTACTGTGAAACACGGTTAATGCAAATTTAAATAAATTTACAATCTTCCWSTTTTCTGTAGTCTGGTGAGGCARATTTACAAATACTGCACCTACAATTTTATTTCTTTGGGAAAACTCCAGAGTGTAGCAGAAGATTTTTCCTCTCTAAAAGTTCCAATTTTTTCTACCTAATGGCAAAATTACAAGATATGTTGGTACAGATTTGTAGGTGTTCAAGTGGAAGGGAGAATGAAGATGGAGGTTGTGCAAGAGCTGATCCAAATTGTTCCAATTTTTCATAAATCACAAATGTTTTCAGTAGGAAGGGACCTTAAAGCCCACCCAGAGGACAGGGACACCTTCCACTGTCCCAGGGTGCTCCAAGCCCCATCCAGGCTGACTCTGGACACAGAGAAATAAAAATAAATCCAGGACACCTTGTTGAGCTCTGAGTGTTGCAGGAAACCCCATGAGCTTCAACAGATCAAGGTCAAAGTCCTCACCTGGAGGGACAGGACCCAGGGAATGGCTTCAAACTGCCATAGGGCAGAGGTGGTTGGGATTTTGGGAATAAATTGTTGCCTGGGAGGGTGGGGAGGGGCTGGGATGGAATTCCCAGAGAAGCTGTGGCTGCCCCTGGATCCCTTTGAGTGCCCAAGGCCAGGCTGGACATTGGGGCTGGGAGCAGCCTGGGACAGTGGGAGGTGTGGGAATAAATGAGCTTTAAGGTCCCTTCCATCCTAAACAGTTGTAGGATTGCTAGGATGTAGTTGTGCTTTGCTGCTGGAGTTGCTTTTTGCTGCCTCCCAACAAGTTCTTGTTCCCTTTTTTTCCCAGTTTCTCATGAGTTGARCTCTTTMRGMAGAGGATTTTTCCCARTTTCTCATGAGTTAAACTCTTTRGGCAGATTTTTTCCYGGTTTCCCATTAGTTGAGTTCTTTGGGCAGAGGATTTTTCCCACTTTACCATGAGCTGAGCTTTTTGGGCAGAGGATTTTTCCCAGTTWTTCATGAGTTRAACTCTTTGGGCAGAGGATTTTTCCTCCTTTCCCACAAGTTGAGCTCTTTAGCCGAGGATTTTTTCCCCTTTCCCATTAGTTGAGTTCTTTGGGCAGAGGATTTTTCCCAGTTTCTCATGAGTTAAACTCTTTGGGCAGAGGATTTTTCCCCCTTTCCCACAATTTGAGCTCTTTGGGCAGAGGATTTTTCCCACTTTTCAATGAGTTGAGCTTTTTGGGCAGAGGATTTTTCGCACTTTCCCATGAGCTGAGCTCTTTGGGCAGAGGATTTTTCCCAGTTTCTCATGAGTTAAACTCTTTGGGCAGAGGATTTTTCCCCCTTTCCCACAAGTTGAGTTCTTTGGGCAGAGGATTTTTCCCCCTTTCCCACAAGTTGAGTTCTTTGGGCAGAGGATTTTTCCCCCTTTCCCACAAGTTGAGCTCTTTAGCAGAGGATTTTTCCCACTTTCCCATGAGCTGAGCTCTTTGGGCAGAGGATTTGTTGCCCTGGCAGTGCTCTGGAGCAGAGCTTTGGTGTCCCACAACCCTTGTGGTGTTGTTCCTGCCCTGCAGCCATGGACAAACCAAACCATAAACACAACTCAAGCCTGGGRTGGGTTTTTTTCAGCCAGGATGGATTTGACAAGTCTGTTATTGTTGCTCTTGTCCAGTATTGAGAAATCCTTGGCAGCTGTTCCCAGCTACATCCTATCAGTAATCGTAAAACCAGACTGGTAACAATGGGAATAAAAATATGCTGCTTTTTCCTAAGGAATGATGGATTTTTTTCATATGTTTTCTTTTCCAGCAGACATTTTCTATTTGTGTTCCAGCTGTTATTTGCATAACACTKCTGCTCTAAACCACTGAATGTACTTTGTTGTCACAACAATCCTGTTTTAAATAAGTGTCAGGACACATTTAGTTTTAGCTGATAAACCACGCACAAAACTGCTGCTGTTTCAGATTTTTATGAAGATCACTGTGCTGCTGGTTATTTTTTTTTTTTTTTGAGACTTTGATTTAGGTGCTGACTTCTAAAGATGAACCATTTAAAGTTAGAATTTTGMAAGTGAAAGCCACAGTTGAGGAAACTCGAAATTTGCTTTTTTCTTGCTGTTTTCAAATTGCTTTGGAAACAACAGTCTTYCCGTTTTCTGTATTTAGCAGCCTGGTGAGATTTACAAATACTGYACCTACAATTTTATTTCTTTGGGAAAATTCTAGAGGATGGCAGGAGACTTTTCCTTTCTAAAATACCTATTTTTTTTTTCCTAATGGCAGAATTATAAGATATTTTGGCACACATATGTAGGTGTTCAAGTGGAAGGGGAGAGTGAAGGTGGAGGTTGTGCAAGAGCTGATCCAAATGGTTCAAATTTTTCATAAATCACAAATGGTTTGGGTTAGAAGGGACCAGTGCCACCCCAATTTTCAAATTGCTTTTGCAAACGCCTCAGATGTGTATTTTGGTGAGAATTGGTGCAGTTCAAGCGGATTTTCTCTTTGTGGCAGGTGAACTCCAAGCGGGTTGGATCCCCGTGCCGGGAGCATCGCGTGGTTCTGCTCAGCCCCGTGGGGAAGATCGAGATCTGGGGCTGTGACAGAGGYGTCCACGAGATCAAACTGCCYCAAATGAGYGCCCTGCCCAGCGGGTGAGTCCCTKTCCTGCCCACCTTCAGCTCCYTTTGTRCTGGGAAGGACATTCAGAACATCCCAGAACTCTCTTGGTTCCCCAGTCCAACTGGGAGCTCTGTGTTCACTCCCAAGAGGGGCAGGAGGAGCCTCCTCAGGACTCCAAAATGCATCAATTCCTCCGCTGCATCCAAAATATTCTCAAAGAAACATTTTAAACTTTTTAACTCTTTATGTAAGTTTTGAGAGAACCTCCTGCCTCCCTAATTTTTGACACATTGAGGGGTAAAATCTTGTGTACGTCACAAATCTTGCAGGTTGGTTTTGGCCTCTTGGGTTTTTTTTTGGGGAGTTTTTTTTTTTGTTTGTTTGTGTTCTTTTTAGTTTTTTGGGGGTGGGATTTTTTGGGTCTTTTTTTGGTTTTTTTGGGTTTATTTGTATTGTTTTTGTTTTGGTTTGGTTTGGTTTGGTTTGGTTTTTTGGTTTTGTTTTGTTTTTTCTTTTAGTGGTTTTTTTTTTGTGTAGTTCGGTTTTTTCTTTGTTTTTTTTTTTTTAAATCTAAGTTCCAGCAGGTAGAACCAGGACTGAGTGATTGTTCTAATTACTCTGTAGTACCTGTGAGAGCTGCAATTGTTTTTCCAGCAAAGTTCTTGAGGAGTTCAGAGCATTTTCCCCATGGCAGTGGAGATCCTGTCTCCCATGCAGGTTGAGGAGGCACCAGTGCATTTTCCTGTTTGTTGTGTTCAGTCTGCTGGAGCCCATCTGTCCTGCTCAGATCTCTGATTTTTCTTTATTTGTGAGGAAATGCTCAGTGACATTTTTAGAAGGAACATTGAATTCATTCAGAATTAGATGCTGCATTTCTAGGCCAAATTCCTTTGCCAAAATCAAGACTTCTTAGACTATCTCAGATTTCTTTAGGACTGTTTTCTCAGCTGGGTTTAGTTATTAAACTCCACTTTTCCACAGAATGTTACATCAATGCTGTTACTGACAAGACTCAAACAGGTTTGGCTTCCTTCTCTCAGATTTGTCTTTTTCCAATCCTGAAATTCCCCATGGATTTGTAGAATTTCTGTTTTCCTGTTTTATTCTCCTTGTAACTGGGATGGGTGTGAAATCAATCAGGAATTTGAAACATAATGTGTGTTGTGTTTGGAAGATGGTTTTGCCTCCCATATTAAAATTTCCCAAGCCTCTGAATTTTACAGTTTTGCCAACTTTAGTGCWCTATTCCATTGTTCCATT
Source organism: Malurus melanocephalus (assembly GCF_030028575.1). Classification (NCBI taxonomy): domain Eukaryota; kingdom Metazoa; phylum Chordata; class Aves; order Passeriformes; family Maluridae; genus Malurus; species Malurus melanocephalus. The sequence goes on from NW_026623598.1 coordinate 392,096, forward strand.
CGAGGCTCTGTCACTCAGGAATGACTCAGAARTGAAAGGCAAGAAGAGTATTTTTATGATTGCTTTCAGAATTTAAATCTGAGGAAGAAAGGTGSGACTTCCTTTTGTCTTTAACCCTGATAAAGTTCTAAAAATTTTAAAGCCATGTGTAAATGTTTGTGCTGGARTATAACATTTAATCTCTTCTCCTCATCACTAGTGAATAGTTGTTAAATCTGGCCTCATTATTTTCGACAGACTAAAATAAAAACAAAGCAGTGCCTGGTGTTTCTCCTGACTGGCTAATAAATGCCATGGCAAGAACATTGGGTGGGAAAAAAAAAAAAATAAGAAACATAAAAATTGATTTTAATGGACCCCTGTCAGGGAGAACCATAATGAGCACGAGTCTGGTAATAAATATTGGTATTCTGCTCCACATTGCTTGAGACTTCGTATGTAACAATCAATAGAGATTTTAGGGGTTTTTAACAACAAAAATAAGTAAACCTTTGAAATATATAAATACTTAAGACTTGCAATCTGTCAGGCAAAGCTGGTAGTTGGAGAGCAATCTGATAAGAGGCGCTGGTTAATGGCATAATGGCTTTGTGGGGATCGCGCTCTGTTTTACAGCTTGTAAAACGCTGCGCAATTAATCACCTGAGATTACAGCTCCTCACTGATGGCTCCCCTTAAAACTTCACAGCACCGCCTGAAACCGAGCCTAAAAGAGAGGCAGCAAAGGAAAAACCAGCTCCAGCGTGCTTGAAAGGAGGGGATCTGTTAATGAGATGAAAGGGATTGTGATAACCCGGGGTTTGAAAGTCCAAACATGGCACAGGGGGTGGGTTCTGTTTGGAGAGGAGGAATCTTTATCCAGGCTCTGAAATCTGTGATGGGAATGATTCYTGGGATGATTCCTGGGARTGAAGGGGCTTGGAGCAGCYTGGGATRGTGGRARGRGCACAGGGTGGGGTTGGATGGGCTTTAAGGATCCCAAAGTTTGGGATTCTGGGATCAGGATGCCCTGATCCAAACAGGTCCCTGAAGGTTTGACATCTTCATCTGGAATAATTTATGTTTCTAAGAACTTCAGCTTCATATTTAAAAAAAAAAAAACCCAAAGAATATATAAGTTGTATATGAATATAATATATACATATGTAACAGTTATTATATATAGCATATAATAATAGTGTATAATATATAACATATATTAAATATATGTAACACATAACACATAATATATAATATATTATATAAAATATATAATACATAATAGATGATAATAGATAATATATAGGAGATAATATATAGGAGATAATATATAGTATATATAGTATATAATATATAGTATATACTATATAACATATAGTATATAATATATAATATTATATATATAGTATATGATATTTGGGAGGCTGCAGAGTTGGGTGGTTCCTGCAGGTTTRGGAAGGAATTTGGGCAGCCTGGAGTGCTGTGGTGTTGTTTGAGTGCCCAAACCTGAATTTCCCTGGTGCTGTAGGAACACACCCAGCCTTTTTTCATGCTCCTGCAGCAGCAGTGGGATCCCATCTGCCCCCTGTGCTCCCTGCASGTTATTTGCAGTTTCTTTTAGGGTTTCATTTCCATCCATCTTCCCAACAGAGAGGAGAGAAGGAGGAACAAGGAGCCAGTTTGGCCCTTCCTGTGTTAGTGATCTAAACCTTTTTGTGTGATTCTGCAGTTCAAGGTGTTTGCCAGGGTTCTAATCCATCTCTGCCTCTGTCATGCTCTCAGGGTGTTTTGGGATTGTCCAGTTTTGGGATTGTCCAGGATCTTGGTTCGAGCAGGTTCCCAGCTCTCAGAGATGGAAGGAAAGTCTCATGTTCATACCCAGGCACGGGCACAGCAGCACAGGGAGCCTGACAAGAGCCAAGAACAATAACTTGGAGAGGTGTGGAGCACTCTGCTCATCTCTGAGGTCTTCAATCATCGCCAGTGGTGATGGTTTAAATGTCAACTTTGCTAACTGTTTCATTCCTCATCCCGTAAAATTTACTGGGAGTGATAGCTCACTTTGATGCCACAAGTGGGAGGCATTTGGGAGAGTGCCACTCCTCTTTTCCAGTGAGCATCCACCAGGGCTGAGGAACTGAGTGGAGCTCAGGGGTGCAGTAAAAACCCACTGAAGGAGGTGGGGGTGTGGCTGCTCTGCTGCTCTGAGTGGATTCCTGGTTTTCCTGGAGCATTGATGGGACGTGGGTGAGCACAGGATTGTTGGCATTGTGGTTTGGAAGAGGCTTCACTCTTCCTCCTTCCCTTCCTCCTTGAAATGATGGTGCAGCCACAGAGATTTTCTGTTCAAAATGGTGCAGGATAAAACCTGGACGAGCCAGAGAGCCTTATGGAGTGAAGAAGTTGCCAGTTTTCTTAGTTCCTGGTTCTTCAGAGTGATGCTTGTTCAAACCCACCCCCAAATTTCAGCCTTTAACCCCTCCAGTGCTGACAGCTTTGCTTTTCCTACTGATGAGCAAAGTGAGAGCCTGTTTGTGGAGCAGTCACCAGAACAAGATCACTCTCACATTTGTTTCTCTTTCAAAACCTTTCATTTCTGGATATCTTTTTAACTTGTGGCACGGAGCTCTCACAAATCTCATTGAGTTTCCTGCCACTTGTCTTGGAAACAGAACATGCAGATGCCTGGGTAATAGGGAGATGATRCTTGTTACTCCAAATGACTTCAAAATAACAGGGAAGTATATTTAAAAAAAAAAACAGGAAAGAAAGGAAAAAAGAAATATTGCCTTCTCTGGTAGAAGTCTGTACAAATATCCAGGCATCAATCTTTATTTCGGCAGATTCAATGGATGTGGCAGGAAGAGTTATTATATAGCATAGTCCTCCTTTTATTAAAAATAAACTGGGCTAGGGTTTTTCATAGTTTCTTGAGGAGATGCTATGGATTGTTTATGCAGCATCAAGCTAAGAAAACTTTTTATTGGAAGCGGTGTTGCCAAAACTTAAACAAAACAACTTCTGCGTGTTTTTAGTGTTGGCCAGACGTGCAGTACAGCTCAGAGATGTGATTTCACAAGTGGTTTGTGGGCAAAGTTTTGCTGTCAGGTCTGGCTGGTGACTTTAATTCTGCTTGATTAGCAAAACCCACGTTCCTCTCTCTCTTAAGCTGAGGAGAATCTTGAGYAACTCCACTCCAATCAATAGTGGACTTTAGCTGTGCTATTTTTCCTGACAGCACGGCTGTGTTTCTATTTTCTGTCAAAGGCAGCGTTGCAGGATTCAAACAGGAGTGGGTTTTGAGAGTCTTYACTTGTGGTTTTTCTCCAGGAGAGCTGGAGAGGGACTGGGGACAAAGGATGGAGGGACAGGAGCCAGGGAATGGCTCCCAGTGCCAGAGGGCAGGGATGGATGGGATTTTGGGCAGGAATTGTTCCCTGTAGGGTGGGCAGCCCTGGCACAGGGTGCCCAGAGAAGCTGTGGCTGCCCCTGGATCCCTTTGAGTGCCCAAGGCCAGGCTGGACATTGGGGCTGGGAGCAGCCTGGGACAGTGGGAGGTGTCCCTGCCATGGCTGGGGTGGGAGATAAATCAGTTTTGAGGTCCCTCCCAACCCAAACCATTCCCTGATTCCTGATCCCATCCCTGCTCTGATATTTCCATCCCTGGGATGTTCCCAGCACCACCAGCCCCATTCCAGGGTGCAGAACACGAAGCTCTGCAGCTCATCTGGGCTGGGTTTGGAGCCCTCCATGGCTGGCCAGGCCTCCTCCCCCAGGATGTGTTACAACCCCCCAGTGATCACATTTTACAGGGCTGATATTTTAAAACAGCAAAAACAACAACCAACTCTATTAGATAATATAACTTGTGCAGACACCAGCTTGAAAACACCACAAATACGACTTTTTTTTTTTTTTCYTAGTGTGGAAGATGTAGAGCTGTAATAGTGCTGAAAAATTATTCCACCACAGAGGAGTGTGAGAATTTGTCTATGCAGCATCACCTCCTCAAGACATTTCTGAGCAGATAAATCCATTCCTGCTGCCCTGCCCTGTGCTGTGCCCCATCCACAGTGCCTGGTGTATCCTTACAGTGCCAGGAGGAATTGGGGCCAGCAGTGGAACCTGCCCACTGCTCGTGCCAGAGGCAGATTAATGCACTGGAGCGTTTTCCCATTGCAAATCCTCGCTGTAAGGATGGCAAAATGGGCTGCATAATGACATGGATTATGTTTCTATTATGGACCAGAATTAGTGGGGGTTTTAAGTATTGCAACTCTTCACCTTGGGTGCCTTCCCTGACTTCTGTGGTCCTCGAAAAATTTCCGATGCRTAGATAATGCTGGGAATAATTAAAAACCAGAGAGGAGTTTTGGGATTGAACAGAGAGCTGTGAGCACAGACAGCTGGGGCTGGATATCAGGATTAGGGTTTGGGTTCCTGCAGAATGGACCCACAGGAGGGTTTTACTGACGAGTGTCTGTGACAGACCTGGAGAGCCCTGGCTGTCGGGGGAACCAGCACTGATGGGGTTTGTGGGATCCCAGAATGGTTTGGGTGGGAAGGGACCTTAAAGATTTTCTAGTGCCACCCCTGCCATGGCAGGGACACCTCCCACTGTCCCAGGCTGCTCCCAGCCCCAATGTCCAGCCTGGCCTTGGGCACTCAAAGGGATCCA
>NW_026623598.1:396932-407779 GCF_030028575.1 Malurus melanocephalus
TTTAGGCCCTGCCAGGGGCTCTGAGCTCTCCCTGTCCCTTCTCCTCCCCAAGTGAACACCCAGAGGTGTCCCAGCCCTGCTCCAGAGGAGTTCCAGCCCTTGGAACATTTCTGGACCCTCTCCAGCAGCTCCAGGTCCCTCTCATGTCCAGGAACTCAACAGAGTTGTCAGGTGGGGTCAGTGGAAGGGACAGTGCCCTCCTCTGAGTGTTGCTCCCTCTCCCAGTGATTCATCCCRGGGTCCCGTTGTTTTTTTGGTTTTTTTGTTTTTTGGTTTTTTGGTGTTTTGGCTTTTCCCAACCCCAKCTGGAATTGGCAGCTGCAGTTCCTGCTCCTCCCTGGCCACTTTGGCTCTCACATTTCGGTGAAACTCCAAGCTCACACCCTGCCAGTCCTGGTGCTAATTATGGYTTAAATTATTCTTAAAATACCTCCTGTAATTCCTTCTATAAAAAGAATTTAAGGCTGGTAGGACAAAGCCCAGTAAATCACGCTGGAGCTGTGAGCTGGTGTGTCCTTAACCACTGACCACTCCTGCCCTGCTCATCCAGGCCATGCTGAGCATTTTCTGGGAAATGACAAATGTTCTTCAGAGCCAGGAGGGAAAGAGTTAAAATCTAAAACCTTACCCTGTGACTGTAAATGCCATTTTTCTTTCTTCACAAATGTAACCTTTTAACATTTATTTTTAGCTTTTACATTAATATATGTAAAAATATTAAAAGCTCTTGTATATTACATTAAAAACTTATGTCAGCTGCCCTGCTTTTTCCTATTTATTAAAACTTTTCAAGCAGTGAAAACATTTTACTTGTTAATGAGGGGAAGAAGGAAAATTAATGACATAGAGCTCGGATCTTCCAAGATGTCTCCTTTTAACCATGCAAAACCAGCTCTTTTCCCACACTATGTAGTTTAATTTCTGTGTTAGGGTTCAGTAAGCAAATGCAAATAGATTTAATGATTTGCATCAGTAGATCACTTCTCAGTTTAATATCCTCTGATATTTTGGTCAAGGACTTTTTCTTTGGAAGGCTAGCGCTGTTTTGTGGAGGAAAAATATTCATAATGGTGGCATTGTGAGGTTCAAGTAAAGCCAGGGAAATGAATAACTTATTCAAAAGCAGCATCTCACATTATCTTCCCACTAAGATCATGCAGTGGAAAAAGTTATCAGGAAAAAGACACTTCAGAAATAATTGTGAATTGCTGATCATATTAAACATTTAGTGCTGGTTTCCATCTCACATCTCATTTTGTGTCAGGGTGCTCAGAGTCTGATGGGATCTGGCAGGGATGGGAGGGCCTCGCCCTGGGATGGGGAATTGTCTCCTYTTCCCCAGGAATAAACAGGAACTGTTCCACCTGCCCAGGGTTGGGATGGTTTCATCGGAGCTTGCAGTGTTTGCCTTACTGGAATCTAACTTGCCCAAATTCCTTAAATTCATTAAATTTYGCTTTCATCAAATTAATTTCATTCATCAAATGAAGATTTTTCCACCACGATCAACCCCACCAGCTCATCTTTGCTACTTCTCCCTGATTCTGGTTCAGCAGAAATAAATTCCTGTTGGCTTTTGAAGAATTTGAAGTTGTTTAGTGCCCATAAATCCTTCAAGGGATAAATACTCATAATTGCCTCATGGTTTTAAAATAGGCACTTGCTGGTGATAAAAACTTCTTGGTTGCTTCTCAGTTTCGAAATAACTCATGGTCAGCTGATGAAATAATCAGCTATAATAATAATAATAATAATTTTAAAAGTTTGGAGCTTTTCTCAATTTGTTTGGTTAATTTTGACCTTTGAGAGGCTCTGTGCTGTAGTCTGCTGATACACTTTTAGTAATAGATTTTTTAAATTGTGTTTTATTTTCATTATTGCATTATAATTATAAATTATAGATTATAAATCATAGATTTTAAATTATAGATTTTAAATTATAGATGATAAATTTTTAAATGATAAATTTTAAATTTATTTTCTTTTGTCATCATCATAACGTAGATTTAGCCATGAAGTCAGGATTGTCTGCAGGCTGTGGCAGAGGACTTTTTCCTTCTGCCAGCCCTGAGCAAGAAATAATGAGATTAAGTTGGAAACTTTGTCCTTTAGGTTCCCAGCCAGTTGTTGTGCTGTCATTTGTTTTTGCTGTGCCTTATTGATGCGCGTCCCCCCGGTTTTGTGGTGCCACCGTTGGGTTTTGCTTGTGCTCAGGTGATGATGATGAACGGCTTTGCTGTGCCTTCTGCTGCTGTGATGCTCCATCAGTGTCAGCCCTGCATTGTTCAGGGGGTGCTTTCACACAGCTGCTGCTTCAGACACCCCTCCATGGTGGAATTGGGGTGTTCCCACCTTCTCTGCGGAATGGGAACCTTTGGAGATGCACCCTGGAGCCTGACAGTGAATTTAAAAATGATTAAATAAGCCACTGAATGAATATAATTTAATAACGAGCTGGAGCCATCCTGAGCCTCGGGTTAATCCAAGCCAAAGGGACAAAGCTCTCCAGGTTCAAATCCTTCAAATGCAGAGTTGTGTCAGGGAGGGGCTGGGCAGGCACTGCCAGGGCTGTTCTGGGCTCAGGAATGGTGTCCTGTGCTTCATGATGGAGTTTYAGTTGGAAAAACACTGCCTGCTTTCTGCTCCTGGTGGAAAGATYGTCCAGAATTTGAAGGGAAATGTTCAAAAAGATGAGTTTTTTCCACATTCATGGCCTCACACTGGTAGATGTCTTGGTAATTTCAGGACCAAACAGGTAGGCTGGCTACCTCAGAAATTTCAGATCCACAGGATGTCCATCCTGATGGTTTATCTGGGTGATAAAGTGATTGTCCAAGTCTTTTATTTGGGGTATTGAAGTCACTGGAAAGCTTTCAAAGCTCCCTTCAAGACAGAAGCCCTTCCAGTCCGTTCTGCTCCAACAGGAAATATCCAAATTGTTCCTCAGGGTGAATCAGGGTGGGATCCCAGGGAGCTGAAGGAGTGGTGGTTCCTGTTGGGAATGTGAAAAGCATTCCAAGGAACACTCAYGGCCATCAGAGCTCTGCATTTATTGGTTTGTGAAGCATCCTGGGAGGGCAGCCAGGCTTKGRTGGCTTTTCCYTTGTCACASAGCTCCTGGGGCACGGGATGCTGTWGGAAACATGGAATCACCATCMCTGKAAGTGCTYTAAAARCCTTTGGATGGGGCATTTGAGGATGTGGTTTAAATGTGAACAGSGTGGTGCTGGTTRATGGTTGGACTTGATGATCTTAAAGGTCTTTTCCAATCTTAATTCTTGATTTTATTATTATATCAAATACAACTGCTGCCCAAAACTGTTCCACTGGGTAATCCTGGTGTGTGTATACCTGAATATGTGGACAAAGGAGCATGGAGAATATTTCCTGCCTTATTTTCTAAACTCTTCAATGATCTGGCATGGGGAAGGAGTTGTGGAAAGTTTAAGCGCTGTACAAAACTTGGCCATAAATATAAATCAGCTCCTAATAAGGCAATTTGAGCTGTAATACCTCAATAATTTGGAAGTAGTCATTCTTCACGCTCGTGAACGTTCTTCACCTCTGAGAAGAGTTTGTTCTAATTTTAAATGGACACCTGAAGAATAGAGAAAATGTCTYTTCTGTTTGTACCTCTGAAATTCCAGAGTCCACCCTGACCTGATACTGCTTGGGCTCTCTCCACCTCTGAATTCCTTGAAAAAGCCTGATTTTCTTTCATCTCTTCTGCTGGTGGTGGCAGGGGTGACAAACCAAGGTGGATGTGGTTGTTTGTGGGGTTTTTATTGATTCCTTGAGTATTTGGGGTGGTTTCTCTGCCTTTTSTGCTCTGGTTGTGAAGTTGTGTGTTCACGTCTGGGATGAGGCAGACTGAGCTTCCCCCCGATGTGGATCCAGAATATTGAATTCTTTCATAAGCTACAAAACTGCAGTACAGTAAAATTTCACACTTTGAGAGCAGTGTCACCCTAACAGTGACTTTTAGGGATTTTTCGGACTAAAGATTTGCTGCTTTTTTCTGTTGTTGTTTGATATTTTTTAGCTTGTCCATGAGTGCAAGTGAAGGGCTGCTTTGTGCTGCCCTTAGATTAGATAATTTGCTTATTGATATTTATCCCAAAGGCTTGCTGCATCCTCATTCTTATTTCTATGGAAATCTTGAAAAGAACCATCAGAATGAGCATTTATTTACTCATTTATTGCATGTTATCATTGCAGAATAATGAAACAAATCCTACTGATTCTGCCACTCTCTTGTATTACCTTTTTGCTTTGTCTCYGTTCACATTGTAACTTTGTCTTCACTCCATACATTTCGTTCAGGTCTATCACTTTGTTATCAAAATTCCATGGTAATTAGGATGATTTATGGCCGAGGGAACTCTAACTCACACGACTTGCAGGCTCTGTCAGAGCAGCACTGGCAGAATTGGAAGGTCTGCTTTGTTTTGGGCTGCAGAAGACACATCTGTGAACATTAATTGGGAAATACCTTTTTATTCACCCAGCACTTCTAAATTGGGAGTCTTGTCAAGGAATGGCTTCCCATCTCCAGTGAACATGACTCATTATTTCTGTACAGTTTTCCTATTTTTCAGAGGTGATTCTTTTCTTTGGCAACTTCTGAATGTTCAACYGTGATAAAGTTGTGAAATGTTGTTTGTTGTGCCGGGAAAACTCCCATCCTTCTGGTGGGAAGGCATTGCTGAACCTGAAAGGTGAAGGAAGTATTTTTTGCTTTGGTGTAGGAGTAAAATTGATTCCAGAAACAAAAATAATATTTTTGGAGGAGTTTATTTTCAAGCTATGGGTATTAATGTCATGAATGCCTGGAAGTCTCCAGTCATGGAGCAGCTTTTGGGTTTCTGTTCTTGGAACAGTTAAATTATGCCACAGCTGACCTTACAAAAAATCCTGAGCTCTCGGGGGGGTTAAAATCCATCCAATGTTCTCCAGTTTTGTTCTAGAAAAAACTCATTCAGGTTGCAGCCCTCTTTGGTTTGAAGCAGCAGCAACCCCACTCTGTTTGCAGAGTCTGATACTCAGCCACAATGATGGGTGTGAGAACAGAGGAAAAYCAAGCTGCAGTTTGCTGCTGCTCCTTCACGTTTTAGAGCAGAATTGCTGCCACTTAACTGGGGTCACTGCAGTGCCATTGGGGTGGGTGTGGAGCACCTCCAAGAAACAGGGGGCCCTTGTTCACCTGGGACAACTTCTGGGTGTGGTGGTTTGAAAAATAATGTTCACTCCATCACATCAGTGAGTTCACATGGTGTGCCACAAAATTCTGGTGCTGCACAGCACAGGGCTGTTTATTCCAACTGGGAGATGGGTTTTTTAGGGTGTGGAGCTGCATGTGGCCATCCTGGAATGAGCCCCCATAGCAGACATTTCTGCTGGACATGTCCCTGCCATCCTGGAGGTTTCTGTCATTGCAGCAGGATGGACACCCCGTCTGTGCACAGTGTGGGCTGTTCACTGAGAATTCTGAACTTTGTGAGTCTCTCTCCATATGTACAGCTCCATGCTCGGGAGAGGGCTGAATATTGACCTAATTTGTCTTTTCAAAGGACACAGAGTTTTGCTGGAATACTTATGCTATTGCAGCAGCCAAATGCAGGTGCTGTTCCTCGGGTAGCAGGCACAGAAGGTTGATGTGCTCCAAGATTTACTGTGCATCACCTTAGCCATCATTCCCATAAGTATTAATTTTAACTCCACTAATAAGAAACTGAACAAAAGTGGAATTATGAGTTCAGTAGTATTCTATGAAAGGTCAGTTGTTAAAAAGGCAGAGTCTGACATTCTGTGAAAAAGGTGCCTTCATTAATCATCCTGATAGGATAGCATAGGATATTCTTGACCAATACCCACCATCCTCGCCGTGCAGCGTGCTCAATTCCATGTAGAAAAACAAGGATTAAGTGAAGGAATGTGCAATGACCCTTCTTTACTACTGTAACGTTACTATTTCTTTATTCAAAGTGCAGAAAAATGAATGGAGATGCTTTTATAAGGCTGACTGTCATGATTTTAAAAGTTTGTTAATTTTGTAGAATCCAGCATTGTTACGGGAGTAATATTTAAATACAGTAGTATTTAAAGTAAGAATATAAATGTAATATTTAAAGTAAGAATATTTATGAATGGAGACAATTTTATAAGGCAGACTGTCACGATTTTAAAAGTTTGTTAATTTTGTAGARTCCAACATTGTTACGGGAGTAATATTTAAATACAGTCTGTAAGAAYATAAATGCAGCAATACCAAATACTAATATTAATGTAATTTATAAAGTATTTATGACCKCTTAGAAGTATTTTCTTATTATGTTGTTTAAATATGCAGCTTTGCTTCGCAATAATTCATCTCTGTAAATCCTGAACGATTACTGCTGCACGAACCCAGCGGTTTTAATTGCCATGTAAAATGTTTTCCTGGGTGAAATTATTATATCCAATTGTTTGTGTGTTTTTCCTCGTCCACCACAGTGATGGCAATTTGAAAGTTAATACAAATTATATAAATTATTAAGCGCAGGCCTAGTGGAACATTAATCAGGAGAACATCTTTATTGTGACCGTTCCTGACAGATTATGTTCACCATGATGCCCATTAATGCACTGCACTGTGAGAGCCCATGTCCATTACAGAATCCCCTTTGTTACTGGTGTCAGGTCTAATTCAGGGCAGCAAATCTCAGGCCAGGTTGAATATCTTTTGGATATCTGATGGAAAAATGCTGTTTGGGAAGAGAGGGGCCTCACCTGGTTCATTCTCTCCAAGTTATTCATCTGTGTAGCAGACACTGTAAAATGCAAAGTCTGCAATAGTCTTTTTCCCTTTAATGTCATAATTTTGCATAATGGCTGTTTGTGCTACATTGACTGAGTCCATGGACTGCTTAACATAAGTGATTACATTTTCCTTTGATTATAAACTCCCTCCATTAGAACTTCTGCACAAAAAAACTTGTAAATGATTTGTTGTTGAAGCTTTCTACTTCATTAGCTCCAACCCACACTTCTACAAGAGTCGTTGTCTAAGAGTTACTAATATTTGTAATGAGCTGTATAATATGGGCCCTTTTACTAAATTTAAAAACAAATGGTCTCTGTTAACAACAGTTTATCATGCAAATTGAACCCTGGCAAAAAATTCCTCTCAGTGGTTGCGTTGCTGTAGGCCAAATCCTGGTGTCTTGTTGGCTTTTTGATATAAGAGTGAGGAGAAATGATTATTGTTTTCAACAGATGTAAACTCATTATGGTCAGAATTCCTGAGAAGAAAAACTTCCAACTTTTTTTTCTCTGGTGAAAAATTTAGGTTTTCTTTTGTGCCTTTAACATGGGTTGTGAGATTTAGTTTCCGAAATTGTCATTTTTGCACATCCTGATGGATTTTAGAGCTCCGTACCTGTAATTTCTCTCATTTAAGCCACGAAGCAGCTGTGAAGGGGAAGTTCCCTTTTGTGAGGACCTGCACATATTGATCTCAGCAAATGAAAAGATCAGAGGATGTAATACACGCATTTTCTGCAAACTTTGAAAGGGAAAGGAAAAYTGTATCACATTGCACCAGCAGTCCTGAAATTACTATCAAAAGAATCCTCTTACACAGTGTGTTTGGTGCTAATCCTGCATGGGGAAGATTTCAAAATTGAAGTACAGTGAGGACTCTACTTGTAAATATACTTTGTAATACCAATTTTCCCCCTCAAACTTTAAAAAATTAGTATTTCTTTTAATGTGAGGCGTTCCAAGTGTTTGAAGTTCTACTCTTGGAATAATACAGGGTCACTCCTGTCTTTGTGTGCTGGAATTAATGCTCAGAAGTGGCCAAATCTGCTCCCCTGGCCTGAGTGTTTGGCTGTTTCTCACTTTTCCCACTGCCTGTCCCTTCCCTTTGGGAATTTTTGTAGACCAAGCCTAGTGCAGGTTGGAGGTGATGCCAGGGAAGATGCTCTTAGGAGGGGGATCAGTTTCTCAAATTAAACTCGAGCTGATCTCTCTGTTACAGCAGAATTTCGGTGAATAACTCAGCAGGCTGAGCCCTTGTTGTTGAACAGCACAAAAATCGTGCTGTTAAGAAGATCTGTACCCACAATTCTGGGGTAAAGGATGTTTGGCTGCAAACTCTTGGTGGTGAAATGAGCACCTTTTGGGGTCCAGCCGTTCCTTGGGGAAAGATTTGAACCTGGAACCCCTTTCCCTGAGACTTTGGTGTGAATTAACCCAAGGCTYGAGTTCATTGCTAAATTATTCTCATTCAGTGACTCATTTAATCATTTATAGTCCAAATTCATTGTCAGGCTCCTGACAATATACCTACAAAGGTTCCCATTCTGCAGAGGAGGTGGGAATTTCTCAATTCCACCATTTAGGGCTGGTTTGTTCGTGCCAAGGGATGTTTACTCCAACCTTTGGAATGTCCTTGTTCAGTCTCATCCATCTCCACCTGTGATTTATCTCAACTTTTTTCAATTTATGGTACTTTTTAGCCTTTTTTTGGTTGGTTGATGTCCCTTCCTGCCCTTCTGGAGACAGGGTGAGGTGGATATAACTGGTTTATACCACTAATCTGTGAATCAGGAGGTTTGAGACTCTGGAAATAGGGATGAGAYACCTAAAATGGTTTTGGTGGATTTAAATGGTAAATTTTGGATGTGTGTGACCAAGCAGGGCATCCCCTTCCTGCGGGCACTGTGCTTTTGGAAGATGATTTGGAAGATGTCTTGGAAGATGTTTTGGGAAATGTTTTGCATTTCTCTATGTTGCCCTCACCCCGTTTGCTGAAATAAACCCAAAATGAGCTGAAATAAACCCAAAAGGAGCTGAAATAAACCCAAAATGAGCTGAAATAAACCCAAAATGAGCTTTGTGGTGGGTTCTGGGCTCCTCCTGTGCCCCCCAAAAGTGGAGGAGCATCTCTGCTGTGCCATGGGGGGACAGCCCCAAGCTCCCTGCCGGAAAAACGAGGGAGCAGGGGAGCCTATTCCGTGAATAAAAATGGGAAATGCATCCGAGTCGAGATACAGTATCTTTGTAGTAATAAAAGCAGTAGTACAGATTTACTGGGGAAGGAGTTTTAACTGTAATACTGTGGAATAGTGGGTTATTTTGTGTTCAAGAGCTACATTTATCACAAAAATGATGATATACAAATCACTTCCATATCACAAAATGTTCTTGGTCAAAATTGGCTTGAGGCAAGTGATATCTTCGAGTAAACAGTATATGAAGACCATATCTTAAAATGATAGATCACCTAATTTTGTTCTGACAGAGGTTTTTGCCGCAACAAACATCTGTCACTGAAATACCAATTCAGAGATATGGAAGCCAAATTGTGGAGGTTTTCCAGGATTTGTCGCTCCTAACTTAGGAAAGGCACTGCTCTGCAGATATTTGGAGATAGGAGGCAGCTCGTGGTTTTAACACCTTCAAGTATTTAGGGGAAGTGTTTGGAGAGGTTCAAGGGTCTGTAAATGCAGATTGGTGATTTGGGAAGGGATCTGGACCCATGGGAGGGCTCTTAATGCAGAGGGTGCGAGTCCTAAAAACATCTGAGCTGCCCTCTGAAATCAAATTCCTGACCCTGCTCTGCACCTGAATGTAAAATAATAATCAGAAATGGAAACTTTGTCTCAGGCATTTAGGGGAAATGATTAAATTTTATTTGGATGAGGGATGCTAAGGATATAAATGCAGTAAAAATATAAATATCTATTGAAAATGTTTCTGGTTCAATGGAAGTAGCTATTTGTGTGTGTTTGTGTGTAGTTAGCAGCTACAAAATWAAAAAAAAAATATGTGAATCACTATTGAGATGAGTTTTTAAGTCTAGTTTGTGTGGACTTGCGGTAGGAAAATGAAATTTGGCTGCAAACTCCCAGCATTCTGTGATATTTTGCATTCAGGATGAAATGGCAAATACCAGGTCCTTGGAGGAGGAAAGCATTTACTGGTCATGTCAGAAATCTTTCCAAGTTTATTATGATTATTATACATCACATATTTTAGCCTAATTACTTTCAACTCCATTGATGTTTCTTTAACTCTTTATTAACAAGAATGTACCTACCTCTTGGGTCCCATTTAAATACATAAAAATACAATATAAATATGCAAATGTATCTCTTGTTACCTTTTTTTTTTAAGATTATTATTCTTTTTAAATGGTGCTGTGATCAGATCCGAAGTTTAAAGGGTCTGCAAGAGCTTTGTTTGCTCCTCAAATACACCTTTTGGAGTTATTTAAATTTCTTAGAGAGTAAAGCTCTGTTGAACTCGGATTTATCTGGCTAAACTTAGTGTGGAAAATGGAAGCCAAATTTGAGTTTGGCAAACYATGGAGAATAAGCAAGGTAGACCCTGAAATTGAGATTTTTTTATCTGTATTATCAATCTTTGTAATTACTTCATGGTTTTGGTGCACTATTTTATATACCCACTTTATGTGCTCRTTTTCAGGGATGCACTAATCTAAATTAATAAATAATAATAAAAGTTGCTAAAACAGTAGCAACCACTCAGTGCACTCAAACTCTTGTAATAATTACTGCAAGTTTGGGGATGTCAGTACTCAAACTTGTGGGTTTCTCAGGAGCTTGTGCAGAAAATAATGTTTTTTCTTGGAATTACACATCATGTAAGGCACAGTACAGGAATTAAAAGTGCTGCTCATCCCCTTCAGGGGTATGAAAATATTGATATATTTTCCACCAAAAAAAAAAAAAAATTAGGAATGAACAAACAGTGATTTTTATTTATTATTTCCTATGGCTTTCTGATCAACCCCTTCCACTTGATCAGTGTTGCTGACTGTTTTAATTCAAATTATTGTC
>NW_026623598.1:407800-409392 GCF_030028575.1 Malurus melanocephalus
TCATCCCCTTCAGGGGTATGAAAATATTGATATATTTTCCACCAAAAAAAAAAAAAAATTAGGAATGAACAAACAGTGATTTTTATTTATTATTTGCTTTGGCTTGCTGATCGGCTCCTTTCACATTATCGGTGTTGCTGGCTGTGTGATGGGATAGTGATGGAATGGGATTGGATTGGAATTGGGATGGGATGGGATGGGATGGGATGGGATGGGATGGGATGGGATGGGATGGGATGGGATGGGATGGGATGGGATGGGATTTAAATGGAATTTGGATGGGGTGGGATTGGGATTGGGATGGGATGGGATTGGAATTGGCATGGGATGGGATGGGATTAGAATTGGAATGGAATGGGGATGGGGATGGTTGTGTTTCCCTCCTGCTCCCAGGTAGAAAGCATTGCCTGCTGTCACAGGAGCAGCTCCTGGGGAAGAATCTGCAATCCCGAGAGCGTGCTGTACCGTGGGCTGCAGCAAAGGGAGGAAGGGGTTAAAGAATTCATAAAAAATGAAGGATCCTAATATTAAAGTGGGGGGAAAATGTGGGTGAATGACATATTTTTTACACACCTCAACTGTCAACATTTCTAATCAAATCATCCAGCCTTCTTGCTTCTTAAATGATACAAGCAATATTTCCTGTAATAAACACCCCTAAGTCTAATGAGAGGCCCTAAGGCAACTTCAAATGTATGAATTCATTATAATTGAACAACATAATCTGCAGGGCAAAGATTCCTGCTACCCAGTCTTTTAACTTCGCACGGCTTGGGTGTTCTATGAAAAATGTTCTACATTTTGTTTACAATGTATTGCTGCTATTTGAAGTATTGTATGTTCCTGTAGTACATAAGATGGGGACGCATAATGGAGGAAAAATCAAGGAGGCAATCTTTCATTTTGTTCTGGTATGAAAAATTCAAAAGACTGAAAACTCACCCAGAGAAATTTTGCAAGCGTATTATTTTCCGATGTTTCGATCAATTTGTCTGTCAACCATGCTGAGAGGTGGAAGGGGCCAGCAAAAGCAATTTAGCTTGTGAGGTCCAAAATAGAAATGTTTTAGGAAACCTTGTCACACATTATTTTTTTATACGAGAACCGCTGTGTTTTTTATTTGCTAGTCATATTATGAAGAGAAATTGGTATCAATCATCTAAATCACCTATGAATATCTGATATAACCGTTACTTTTGTGCATATAAATAAGGAGGAAAAAAAAAATTTAAATGAAGCTTTTAAAGCGTAGCAAAACCTTTGGGTAGACAACAGGCTCCCTACTCGGGTTTTCCCATTTCAAAAATATCCTGTGCGTTTTAATTGATTGCACCCAAGTGACATCACAGCGAATCATCTCACATATGAACATATTGACCTCTCTCTGCCTTTAATTAAGCTCTGATTGCTTTATGATAAGTTTGCTGTGGATTGATAGGTGTGCCAGCCCTTGCTCAAAGCTCTGTGTGTGGATGGGGCTGGGAAGGGAGCAAATGTGCAGCAGGGAGATTAATTCTCTCATTTGGGGCTTCCTGTTTGTTGCTGTGATCAATGCAGTTCCTGGCACTCGTGAAAACCGCGAGTTTGGGGGC
>NW_026623598.1:409956-422432 GCF_030028575.1 Malurus melanocephalus
AAAAATTTCAGCTGAGCACGTGGGAGGGTGGGTGAAACTTCCAGCTCTGGAAGTGTGATTGACTTGGGTTCATCCACACTCAGCTGTGTCAGGGATGATGCTTTTTTAGGGGAAAGATTTTTTCTAGAGGAAAGCTGGAGAACTGCTTCTGATCAGAGGAAGCAACAGGAGGTACCTGAAGAACAGGAAAGAAAATGGAGAAAAGGAAAAACAGCACAGGGACATGGTGTGATTTTTAGGGTCAGGAGTCAGACAGGATCATCCTGTGGGTCCCTTCTAACTCAGGAAATTCTSTGATTTATTTTGTAGTGTTCTATGAGCTGTGGGTCAGGATTGTCTCTGGTCCAGCAGAGTCTCTCACAGGACACAAACCCATTGCCCTGTTCCTGGTGGGAGACACGGTCAGGAATTGTGTCTGTTGCTGGCACTGGGGGCTGTGGGGACACAGTGCCGTGTTCTCCCTGATGGCTGAGCTTTTCCAGTTGCTCTGTGGCTGGAATATCCCTCTTTTACAGCCCTGGATGTCTCAGGCTCTGCAGCCTCTTGATGTTTGTATCCTTTGTCACCTTCTGCCACTCTGGAGGAGACCCCAAATGGGTCCAGGACCCAGAGAGCCAAAAATTGCCAAATCAAAAATCAAAAATTGTGATTTCCCAGGGCAGAGATTCCTGCAGTTCCCTTGGAGAAGCAGATCCCTGTCACCCCTCTGCCACTCCCGGACTGTCATCCTGTCGTTCCAAACTCCCTCATATTTACTTATCTAATTCATGCTCCTTGATCATTGGAGATTGTACATTTTGAAGGATATAAACTGTTTAATTAGCACTTTTACCTCCTGTTGTTTAACATAATGTGCTGCACGGAGTGTCATGTGAAGCCRGTGTGTTTATTTAATTTTCTCTCAGATCAGCTCTCGCAGCTTTGATAATCTTTGCTCTACAAGTCGGAATTTTCCAGAACAAACTGATCACTCCAGCCMAAAGTCCCATGCAAGTGGTGGAGGAAGATGTACGGTATTAGCCAAATAGGATGGTCTTTGGGTTGGGAAAGATTAAATTCAAGATGATTTGTTAGGGAGGGCTGCGTGGTTATTTGTAGTTGGTGTCAGGGGTGGGGATTTACGGCCRTTGTGATAAATTTATATTCTTCAAAACAGATAGGCTGTGTTTTCCCTATTCCCAACACACAGATGTGAGAGTTGCAGTGGGAAACAGAAATTTTAGTGCTTTTAATATTCTTTGTATTGGGCTTTAGAACATTTTTGCTTTTTAGTAGAAMATTCCTCTAACAAATCAATACATTTTCTGTAGAACTTTGGTTCTGTAGAACTTTTGTTTTCTTTCTTTTGATTTTTTACCTTTTTTTTCAATGTTCCTGCTTGTGGTATTAGAAATCTCAACACCCTGGAATTTCAGAAATGGCAAATGGTCTCTAAATTTCTGATAATTTAAGCATCACCTGAAGCACCTTCAGGTTTCCCTATCTATATGTTAAAGCTGCTGTTGAATCTGGGAAAACCCAGATTTACCCATTTCATTTTCAGCTCAAACCAGTGTTTTGTAAATTTTTCTGGTTTTTCTTCATGGGCAAAAGCTTGGATGGGATAAGGCCTTTGTGGAAAAAAAGTTTTAAATTTTTTGAAAAGACCTGTAAGGTAAAAGTGACCATGGCCAGGTTGGACATTGGGGCTGGGAGCAGCCTGGGATGGTGGAAGGTGTCCCTGCCCATGGTAGGGGTGGGATGGGATAAACTTTATGGTCCCTTCCAACCCAAACCAGTTTGGGGTGCTACAAACACCTCACAGAGATACAGAAATACTTTCAGAACAACACAGTCAATAAAACAAAATAATTGGATTAATGTGGGCCTCTAAGAACATGAGAGATGTTTGGATGGAAATGCAGAGACAATAAAGAAACTGAAGGCAGGGATTTGATCCTCAGCTCTGTCCTTGGGATGAAACACYGACCTGTGTGAGCAGGAGGTTCAGCAGGGGCAGAAATGCCTTTGATGGGCTCCAGATTTTGTGATCRTTGGGTTCAGGATGGAGCTGCTCAAGGACCTGATCTGTCCTTGGTTCCATTTTCTGCACATTGTGTTACCAAGTTTGTTTTCTGCTGTGGGATCTTTGACTTCTGCCAAGACCCTCGTTGCCTTTCTCRTGGCATTTCATGATTATGAAGAGCWAAAATAATGAATGTTTCACAGTTTTTAATTGGTGAAAACCAAAAATGTGCCTTTCTGTCTCCACCGTCTGGCAAGAATCAGGAATTTTTCTGCCAGGCGTTGCAAGAGAAGAGCTCCATGGAGCTCAAATTCCCGTTTCTAGTGCTCAATTTTTTATTTTTTTTTTGCCTTAGATTTTGTTTTGTTTTTACAAAATATTGGTTTATTGAGAGATGTGTTACCCTCAATTGACATATTGACATTTCCAGGAACTGTGGTTATTGTTTTGAGAAATACAATCCTACACTGACAGATTCCTATCATTATTTGGAACCGTGGCTGAGGGTTAGTGAGACAAGTCTCATAAATAATGAAAGTGAATCATATTGGGGAGAACAGCAGCGAGGAGCGGCGCCGGGGAGTGCTGACACCAGGGGATTTTTGCTCTCCCGTGTCACGCGCTGGGGTGGGGACAGGACTCGCAGGGCTGGGTAATTAACTGGCGTGGCTAACGACCTGCCCGAGTCATTAATGACACAGGGGATAACTGGGCTAACTCTGCTCCTCACRGTCCCCCCAGAGCACCAGGCACTAATGCGCGAGAGACGCGCTTGAACCTGGAATTATTTCTCGCGTCACCTAAATTTCCTCATCCCGCGCCTTCCCAGACTTTATTATTTGACAGCTGGGAAGAAGTTTCACACTGGACTGCATCTGATTTGCAGTTTTACAGGGAGCAATTGGCAGCCAAGGTAGAAAACAGGAGGAACAGGGTTGGTTCTAAGGAGTTGCATAAGGCAGAGGCTCAGCAGCCGAACCGGGGCTTGACCTGGATTTGGGACGAGTTTCTCAAGTTAGCAGTGAGCTCTGATTAACCTCCTGTTAGAATAAGTGCGATCATTTCGTTTATTCCGAGGTAACAAATTCCTCCCTGCTGTTATTTCTGGAAGCAGGTGAGTTTAATATCAAATGCCCTTTGCATGCCAGAGATGTGTTTCCATTATTATTTCACCTTCTTCCTGCAACGCCGGTGCCCCTGTGTGTGCTGTGAAAATGCCAGGCTTGAAGGGAGTCTAACACACATTGCCATAATTATTTTAATGAGAGGGAATGGAGGAGACGCTTCTCTGCCATCTGTCAACAGGCAGCAGTCATGGCTCAGGCTGGACTTTATTCCCTTACAAATTGTTCTTCACTACTGAATACTGAATCCTCTATTACTTCTGCTGGGTCAACAGCATTTATAATCTTCCCTGGTTTCTCTGTGAAGTCTGCAAATTATTACTCCAAAGCTGCTCATTAATTTGGTGGTGTGGTACCTGCTGCTCCCTGGCCTCACCTGCCTCCCCAGCATCACCCAGGCACTTGTGCCACTCTCTAACGTGGAAATCCCATCATCAGGGAACGCTCTGGAAAGTGGGGAGGGTGCTTTGAACTTATTTAATTTATTTCTCACAGTGCTCTTATATTTAAGAAAGAAAAGCCCTTCTAATGCAGTTTGCCAGCAGGTGGTTGGGAAACCTGAGGATTGGCAGTTTTTGTATTTTTCCATACAATTATTCTCTTGACTGTTTTGACTGTTACTTTAGTGGCAGGGAGTTTGTTTGACCCAGAATTACTAAAAGTCAGCAGTTTTCTCCTTTCACAGAGCAGCTCCTCGATGCTGCTGTAGTGGTGCCAGTGTGAAATCCCATCACGGCCMCTGGRTTTTTWAATGTGRTTTATAAAYAGCCAAAATTAAGAYKTCAGAGTAACATTTGATGRCTTTRGCCATGGTTTTGGTTGGCTTTATTYAMATTATYCTTCAATATTTGCCTCTCATTCATCTCTTCCACTGAATACAAAGAAATGGCCTGGATCTGAGCTGTGCTTTAGCTCTGCTCCAAACCGTAGGAAATACACTGTGAGTTCTTCTCTTTTTCAGCATCTCCTTCTTCACTTTAGCTATRGGGACCCAGCTGCAGGTAAATTGAGATTAATTTATCATGAAAAGGCCAAAACTTCCAAAATACATTAAGCAATATGACCATTCCCACCTTCATCTTCCAAGCTTTACATCAGAGCCTCAAGTGGCAGAAATATTATATAGAAAAATATCACAGCCTTCTTCAAATATTTTTGAAAACATTATTTCTGGATTTTTTTTTTTGTGCTCCTCTTCCTGATTGAAATGAGGCTGTGATGCCTGAAGTGAACTTGATTGGCATTTGAAGACTTGGTGATACTGAGAAATCTCAATATTCTCACCCAGCCTAAGACCAGTTGCTATTTCATTGGAACTTCAGGTTAATGGGTACAGGATAAAAAAAAAAAAAAAGCCAACTGGTGAAACTAAGCTTTAGCTGKTTTTTGGTAAATGTACAAGTTTTACAAAATAAAATGAGCTGGGATRTTATAGACAAGAATTATAGAATCATAGATTGGTTGGGGTTGGAAGAGACGTTAAAACTGATCTTGTTGCAACCATCTGCCAGGAGCAGAGACATCTTCTACTAGACATTAAAATTAAAAGTTTTTAAATTAAAACTTGGAAATTGAGTTTGCAAACTGTTTCATTTTAAATTTACCTTCTTTAACCACAGTTTAAACCCAAACTAAAGTATAAATTTATTCTACATAAATCCAAATCAGCATGAGCTGCTCAGAGCGATCCTGTTGTGCTCTCAGTCGGTTGCTCTCAGCAGTTTGAAAACCAGGCAATGGTGACACTGCTTATTTTTTCTTCACTCCCTGGTTTTGAACTGTGAATCTGTTTCTCCCTCCCCCTGCTCAGCCCCCACAAATCAGCCTTTTCATGGACTGTGTGATATTAATCTCCATGGGGCGGACACCTCAATGCAGGTGCTATAGCTCTCCCCCTCCTCCAGTTATTTCAGGTTTTAATCTCACTTCCTTTGATTTATTTACTTATGTCATGTGGAATGTGTCTGGCTCCTTGCCCTCTCTCTGCCTCCCCCCTGGATTYCTCCTCGCTCTCCATTGTCGGCTCCTCGGGCCGCGCGTGTTCGGGGTCGCGTTCCGCCCCGGTGCATTTCCCGCTCTTGTTTAACTTTCTGTCGGATTTTTACACAAATTGCCGCCGCTGTTTGCTCCGCTGGAARCGGGTGAATCAAAATCACGGGGATGGTGATGCGGGCAGAGCCGAGCTGCTGGAGTGGGGATGGGTTTTGTTAAATTTCCCTTCTTCTGGCTGCTCATCCTCCCTCCTGCGATGGGCTCCAGGGAGCATGGTTCACTCTGAAAATAAAAGATCTCGAAGGAGGAGAGGGCAAGAGAGGCTTAACGAGACAAATTCATGGGGTTTTTCACTAAACAGCGAAATTTATGGTATTTTGGCAGAAGGGGGGGTGTTTGTGCAGGAATTGGGGTGAGTGGTGGCATCGGATGCAAAGCAAGCCCGGGGTTATTTACAAGGGATGGAGGGACAGGAGCCAGGGAATGGCTCCCAGTGCCAGAGGGCAGGGATGGATGGGATTTTGGGCAGGAATCCCTGTAGGGTGGGCAGCCCTGGCACAGGGTGCCCAGAGAAGCTGTGGCTRCCCCTGGATCCCTTTGAGTGCCCAAGGCCAGGCTGGACATYGGGGCTGGGAGCAGCCTGGGACAGTGGGAGGTGTCCCTGCCATGGCAGAGGTGGCACTGGGTGGGATTTTCCAACCCAAATCATTTTAGGATTTTCTGAATACAATCCTATGAACTCCCCACTCTCCCAGGCTCCTCCAAGCCCCATCCAGCCTGGACCTGAGCACCCAAGGGAGCCCCACACCAGGGCTGGACCCACTCAGGGTTTGAGTGCCTGGGAAACCAATGGGATTTGTCATTGGGGGATGTCACTGGAACGCAGGACAGTCAGCTAATCACCTCGGCATTGTGTATCTGTTTCAAATGGCAATTTAAGAAAATATTTCACGTCATTTTTCCATGCTGTGACTGTTGTGATGATGTGACTCCATGTGATTTTATTTCTCTGACCCATCCAAACATCTCTGCTGCAGTGTCCTCAGTTGAATTTCTTGGTGGTTCCTTGCAGAGGAAACCAGATCTGTGTTTATCATCTGCTCAAATGCCCATCTTCTTATTCAAGCTACACATCTGAGGTCTGGGATTACATCAGATTATGGATTATTGAATGTGAAGTTGTTTTCCTAAAATAAAAGTAAAGTTTGGCTTTTTCAGGGGGAAAAGAAGGGAAAATATAGGAAACTTCAGGTTAATTAGATTATTTAAAGTTAATCTTGGGGTCTTGGTTAGATGTGGAGTCCCAAGTTCATTTTGGTCTGGTGTTAAGGGAGGTGGAAATCTGGCCGTGTCCATCTCCCCGGTCAGTCTGTCTGTCTGTCTTTGGGGCTTCCTGACTTTGTGGCAGACAGACCCAGAGGAACAGAACACAATAGTTTCCCTTTGCAAYGTGTAGTTTAATATTTCAGTGAATACAGGTGGCTGCTGTGATTGCTTTTTCATTAGCATTTGGTCCCTTTTCCTGCTCCACGCTCCGCTCCCATAAAGTTTGCCGTTGAAGCAATGTTTTTTCCCAGATTCATTGAATGGGTTTAAAGTGTAACACCCAACTGTTAAAATTATTGCATCTTTTCCTTCAACACCTTGTCAAATAAAATGTCTCATTACCATGCAAATAGAAATCCTTGCTGTTTCCAGGCAGGCGAAATGTTCGGGTGCAGATTACGAGTTCCTGAACCCCGGCGTCGCTCCGGCACGTCGGGAACAAACAGCAGCTCCATCCCAACASCCACGGCTTGATGGGCTGGGGGTGAGGAGGAAATGTCAGCCTGAGGCCCCACGTTGGAGCAGATTAATTGGGGTTCCATCTGGCAGAGCTGGGGTGCAGCTGATGGGGGATCCTGATCTGTTGGTGGGGTCGGGGTGTTTGATAAGGGTGGGTGCAATCAGGTCCTTTCCGTGGCCAGGCTGGAGAGGGACAAGGGGTGATGGCCTCAAGGTGAAGAAGGGTGGATTTAGATGGGATTTAGGGCAGGAATTGTTCCCTGTAGGGTGGGCAGCCCTGGCACAGGGTGCCCAGAGAAGCTGTGGCTGCCCCTGGATCCCTTTGAGTGCCCAAGGCCAGGCTGGACATTGGGGCTGGGAGCAGCCTGGGACAGTGGGAGGTGTCCCTGCCATGGCACTGAGTGAGTTTTAAGGTCCTTTCCCACCCAAACCAGGGATTTTTGTACTCCATGCAGAGATAGGAATTAAATTTCATTCACTTTGAGGCACCAACTCTGGCACCAGGGACAYATCCTCAGGTGGGCACACCCGACACGAGTTGTTGAAGCAGCTGATCCCTGCTGAGCTGGGTGTTGTGTATCAGCTTTCCACGTACCAAAACATTTATTCTATACATTGTGCGTGAATACATTTGTTTAAAATTCGGGCATTAAGATCATCAGCCCTCATTCCTGTTYAGGGATCAGTTACAGTTAAGACAAACATTTGTGTGCGTCTCACAAAGCCAATTGCTCGGTGCCAGTGACCTGAACCAGCTGCTCGCTCCTGGGCTGCTTTGGAAAGTCAAATATTTCCTACAGTACCTAATTCACAGCAATTCCTTGGCAGGGAGCAGMTCAGAGTTTGTTTCAGAAGCAGCACCATTTCTTTGGGCAAAAGTTGGAGTGATTTCCAAAACCTCCACCKCCTCTTTCTTGCTGTTTATTCTTTCGAGGAAATATAATTTTGCATGCAAACAATTAGCAGTTCTTCTGCCGGTGTGTAGTCTTTAATGTCAATATTTTAGCTCTCGGTCTTTGCTGTTCAAAACACTGGGAACGGGTAATTCATCCAAAATAAATATGCAATTTTGAAGCTGATTTTCAAGCAGATGACTGTGAGGAGGTGCTGGAAACAAGCCAGGGGCTTCTCATCTTGTAGTTCCCAGAATTAATTTCCTCACAAGTGCAAAAGGCTACGATACAAAATTAATTCAATCCKCACTAAATGTTTGCCTTTGCCAGTTCTGTTCTTTCGAGAAATCATTCTGGATTTTCTTTCATTCTTTCCATCTCTTTCCAATGGCAGAAAAATAAACCAACAAAGTCCTACTTCCTAAAAAAAACAAAAAAAAAACCAAAAAAAAAGATGCTTTCCCAAGTTTCATGATGTCAGTCCTTGCTTAGGAAGAGGAAAAGTCTTTTTCAGGCACCTTGTCTGAGGATAATTTCTGCATTTTATGGTGAATTTTATTTGAAACCAAATTCTCCTTTCCAGAGCATCTCCCCTGTGTTCTGCTCTCACTCCTTCATTAGGGAGATGGTTTTATTTAATTACAGCACACCTCAGGGTTGCTTTGTAAAAAGGGGAGATTTTGGGTATTCCAGGCCCAACAACAAGATCAGTTTTATATMTCAAAAACAACCCCTGGTTAAAGGAAAAAAAAATATGCCATAAAGGAGGATTATAGACATTATGTTAGAAACTTTAAAAATTGCTCGATTTTTTTATCCCACTCTGCTGAAATTATTTTTTTTTTTTAAATTGATTAATGTTTCTATAAAATCAAATGTTATTTTAAATGATTTTTGGAGTATCTTCAACTGCTCACACACGTTTGAGATGGATAATACAACTTCATTCCTGATAAGACTTTTGTGCTAAGCTGCATTAAAACAGCAGATTTTATTGGGAAAGAATTGGCTGAAAGGATGGGATTTCTTCAGCTGTAAATACAYGACAAAAGAGAGCTTTTTGTGTTCTTTTTGAGAATCCTCTTTGTTACAAAGTCACAGTTTGAAGTTCTGGATTTGATAACTGTAGATATTAATATGGGTTAGAAAGTCAGAAATCGCCTTGAGAGCCTTGTCCTCTTGAATCCCCAGTGCCAGAATATTTTTCTGGGAAGCAAAATTGCCTTTTTCATGAAAGAGTCAGAGTGTCACCAACTATGGATGAGTGCTATCAGTCGTCTCCTGAGACTATTTCATGGAATTTTTATTCTWGCCTCCAAACTGTGGCACCGCTCCCTCTTCACCTCTCAAATTGAATGAAATAAGAAGCTTTCTGTCTTAGCGTCTCAAAATCCTCTGGTGCTTCCAGTCCCTCCTTGTCAAGCACACTTGGGGTTGGGGTTTTTTTTGTTTTTTTTTTTCCTTTTATTGACTAAAAATAACTGGAGGCTTTATCCTCCAGTTCAGRGTTTCTTGACCAAATATTCAATGTGGATTTGTGGCGTCCTTGGCTGAGGAACCACCGAGGAACTTCTCCCCTCCAGGACACACGGCTTCTCCTGCTTTCCCGAACACATCCSTACCAAATGGCCAATTTTGGGGGTTTTCACATGGATTTCAGACCTGGAATTTCCCAGATGTTTAGTTGAAGCCATGTGAGTGTCTGCAGTGTGTGTTTCCCCTGCAGTTCATCCATATTTTGTGATGAAGGATGATCTCACTCGTGTGGTCTGAATTCTCTGTTGAGTTTCTCCTGCCACACGAGGCCTCAGCAGYGTCTCCCCTCCTGCAGTGAGTGAGGTGATTCCAGGTAAATGACTGCAGAAGGAGCTGATCCCCAAAAAATCCCAATTTTCTGAGTCAAATCACCACATTCTGGAAGATCCAGCCCAGTCCCCATCACATTTTCTGTTGCATCTTCTCTGAGTGAGACATTAAATTCCAGTTTGGCTTTCCCCAGAGGACAAAACTCCCCTGCCCCTTGGATCTTTATCTGATAACCCTCAAGTCTCTGTGGCCAGAAMTGTTTTAATGGCAGAAATTATACAAATCTATGGATTTATTTCAGATAAAATCCAGCGATATTAATGTTACAGCCTTGTAATTTGACTTTGGTTATTGGAGTTAAAATAGGTGCTGTAGTAACAACAAGAAGATGCACAAGGCTCCAGAAATTCTCCATGGGGGGAAATTCCCCTTCAGAGGGGCAGAAAATACTTTTTTCCAAGTATGTGAAAATACTTTTTTCCAAGTTTTTTTCAAGCGTGTGATTGACTTTGACCTCTCAAGGGCAAGAACTGATGCTGTGGAGGTGAAGGGAGAGGATTTCCATGTTCAGGGTCTATCAGAGGATGAGTTAAAGGTATTTTTTCTTTAAAAAAAGCAAATTCTGCTGTGCTGAAAGTCTGTCCCAGCTCTGCTGGCTGTGGCACTGGCTGAAGAGGTGACTCCAGTTACTCTGGGATAAACTGGAGTTACAATTTCACAGGAAATGCTGCTTTTCCTGCCAACAGCTTGGTGCGGATTCTGCTCGGTCCCAAGAACACTTGGGCTGCTCAGGAATAATAGAAATGTCAGATTAGCATTGCTGGACACCGAAAAAAATTCATCTCCAGCTTCCCATGTATCCTCAAACGGATAAACATTGGAAGGTGATGTGACATTGGAATCTGAGGGCGACAAAGGAAAGGCATAAACAGGTTTTATTTTTTCTGAGGAATGCAGAGAGCTCAGCTCCAGCAGGAAACCCAGCTTTGGAGGATGGGAAATCAGCTTTTCTGTCCAATTCTGTGTGCAGAGGCACAACTGGAAAGCTCCATATCCTGCACCTCTCGTCACAACTGGAGCGGAATATCTGCCAAACRTCTCTGGTTCACTGCTCCCGAGGTGTCTGGGCACACCCTTGTGTGGGCAGCTGAGGCTGACGGCAAATTTTATAATTATTCACCTCAGAAAGAAATCAAATGCAAAGTGTAAACCTCTGTGAGAGTGTGAAAACCGCTCACAAATGCGAGTTGGGGGCAATTCCCACCTGAGCTGGCTGCCAACAGAGGGGCCACAAACCCTGTGCCTCTGCTTCACAGCCCATCCCAAATTCCTCTGTTGATCCCAGAAAAAAATTCTGTCAAAAAAAAACCCCAGTTTGTAAAGCTGATAAAATAAAAACCCAGTTTGTAAAGCTGATAAAGTAAAAACCCAGTTTGTAAAGCCAGCGCCTCTGCCTCGGAATGGGCAGATGGATATTAAATGTTATATATTGAATATTCAGCCATCAAAGGTTTGCTGGAGTTGGAGAAAGGCTGATCTTAAGAGAAATTAAAAGAAAGCACTTTTAATCCCAATTTCTTGATGTGTGTTTTTAGATATATTTGTTTTTTATTTACATTTATTGTATATAATGTATATATTTATTATGTATAATACACTTACTATATCTTTTTCTACATATATTATTATATATATTTATATATAGTATATGAATTATTAATATTAATTTAATGTATATTTATATATATTTAATTCATATATTATTATATATATTTAATACATAAAAACAGGGAATCATAATCCCAGATGGAAGGCAGAGTTCTTACAGGAGGGAGGTTTAGGATGGAACTGTGAAATCTGTCCTAATAAAAGGAGAGGGAATTGCAGTGTATGGAAAAGGAAGATCATCACTGGGTTCAATCATGGGCTGATCCTTCAGAGACCTTAACACCAGAAAGAAAAGAAAATTAAGGGTAACTCACCTCCAAAAAGGACGTTACAAAGGGAACAACACCAAAATATGAGTGAAAATATGGAAGGAAGGGAAAATCCAGAATGGGAATGGCAAGAGATGCAGAGAATTCCATTGATAAGTGCTTCAGGAATGAGAAGAAGACCAAGCAGAGCGTTTGGTGTGCTCCTTGAGGGAAGCAGGGAGCCATTAGCAAATGAGGCTGAAGTGGTCAATGGCTTCTTGCATTTGTTTTCAATTAAAAAAATAAAAAAAATCCAAAGTGAGCAGATGGTTTGCACAGTTAATACCAGGAGCAAATGGGTGAGATCTCAGCCTGGGAGATGCAGTGACACAGTCCTGCCTCTCTGAACAGGCCTGATGGTTTTGTGTCAGCATGTTTGAGGGTATGTGTGGTCACACCAGGGGACATTTGGGAAAATTCATGGAGCTGGGAGAGCTCCTGGATGGAGCAGAGAGGGGCACCTGAACTCTACCTTGAATAAAGGAGCTGTGGTTAAAGAAGGAGAGGAATCTAAAGAATGGCAGGGTTTGTGTTTCCTTTGGTTTATTTTAAATTTCTTATTGCAAGCACTTGGATGGCACCAGGGAAGGTGTCCAAGGCCAGGCTGGGCATTGGGACAGTGGGAGGTGTCCCTGCCATGGCAGGGGTGGGAATGGGTGATTTTTAAGGTCCTTTCCAACCCAAACCATGCCATGATTCTGTAGGGAAGGGTGCAGCAGCCACTGTGCATTTGTGGGTTTGTCCGTTTGCTTTTTCCATGAGTGGCAGAGGAAGAGGTTTGGGGTTTAAGCCAGGCTTTGGCCTCCTCAGCTGGTGGTGTTGGTGCAGGGCAGAGCAAGGGCTAAATCCCTAAATGTGCAGGTGGGATTGGGGTGGGAGGGCACAGAGGTTCTGC
>NW_026623598.1:422752-425252 GCF_030028575.1 Malurus melanocephalus
GCTGTCCATAAAGGTCTCCATCAGACAGTGAGGACAAAACTTTCCTGATTTGTTCTTCCAGAGTCTAACTTGGGTGTAGTTTCTCCATTTACTTAATTGCTTGGGTTAGTGTCTCCTCCAAGTTAGTTGCATTTGATTTGGGTTTTATGATTTAGGTGACACTTATTTGAACCAAAAATACGACTTTATGACTAGGCTAGAGTGCCGTTCTGCATTTCATTTGCTAACTGCTAAGCTTGCTGCAAGGGAGTTAAAAAGTTTTAAGAAGTATTGGGAGAAAAAAAAATCAACTGAGACAGTGCAAGAAAATTTATTTTATTACAGTGCCAGCGATTACTTAACACATACAAATTATGAAATGTATCTGGGAGTGGAGGTAATGTATCTTAAAGCATCTCGTGTTTAGGTTCATGGAGAGCTCTACTTAAAATTAGAAATGCATATTTTATGGTAATTACCACGTCCATCAGTGTGTAACCAGTTCACTTGCTGGAGTTATAATGCCATCATAAAGCAAAGTGCATCCAGGTAGAATTACTGAGCCCATCATAAATAAATATGGTGCCTTTCTTTATCATCAGGATTAAAAGCCATGTGACTTCTTTACTGTCACAGGGAGAGGTTGATGTTTAAAGCTGTGACAGGCTGAGGTTTGGGTTCTTGGGTGCCCTTGGTGTGTCTGAAGTTGAGCACCCACCCAGTATAAAAACACCTTTTATTTACCAGCACAGCAGAGTTAAACGCTTGTGTTGGCCCAAAGTTTTAGGAGATGCTTCAAAGAGCATCTGCTAAAGCTGTACTAAGGAAATATTTGATTAAAATTTTAAATGAAAAAGCAAGATTTTAATTGGGGAAATATTAGAAATAATGAGCAAGAAGGAGTGAGAGCAATGAACTAAATTAAATCTGCATTGCTGCTCACYGAGCTGCCTGGGTCCCCTGCCCCCTCCTCATCTGGGTGGTGCCAACAGCRCTGCCAGGACAGGGKGACACRGGGCTGRCACTGCCACAACCTTGGGGAAAGCATCGAAATACAAAGTTTAGGGTACAGAGATAATGGCAACATCATTTTGTGTCTGTAGATCCYGGTCTGGCTTCTCTGAGGCTTGGGATGTGCTCACTCTTCCTTGGCTCACTGGAAAGCTCCTTCTTTTAAAAATAAATATTTCACAGAGTGACAGAATCCTGGGATGGTTTGGGTTGGAAGGGACCTCAGAGCCCACCCGGTGCCACCCCAGCCATGGCAGGGACACCTCCCACTGTCCCAGGCTGCTCCCAGCCCCAATGTCCAGCCTGGCCTTGGGCACTCAAAGGGATCCAGGGGCAGCCACAGCTTCTCTGGGCACCCTGTGCCAGGGCTGCCCACCCTACAGGGAACAATTCCTGCCCAAAATCCCATCCATCCCTGCCCTCTGGCACTGGGAGCCATTCCCTGGCTCCTGGCACTCTGTTCTGCTGCCCTTACAGTCGTGGTTCATCCCCTGGCTGGTCGATTCTGTTTGCTAATCCAGGAAAAAAGCAAAAATCAGCTTGGCTTCCTTCCTTTTCCCCCAATTCTATAGCTGTAATTTGATTTTCTGGTGGCTGCTGACCTACCAAGACAATACAGTGCTCCTCATCTTTTCTAAGGTCCAAAGGGAGTTTTTCTTTCTCTCTCTTTCTTCATTTTTATGTTTTTTTTTCCAACTGGGATTCATTTGGTCTCAAAGAAATGAGCTCAGTCCCCCAGGGGCGCACAGGGACCGTCCCCTGGCAGTCATGGAGGGAGCCAGGCAGTGGCCCTGGGCTCGATGACACCTCAGTGCCACCCAGGTCTGCCAGTGGCCACGGTGCCACCCGGGTCTGCCAGTGGCCACAGTGCCACCCAGGTCTGCCAGTGGCCACAGTGCCACCCAGGTCTGTGAGTGACCACAGTGCCACCCAGGTCTGTGAGTGGCCACAGTGCCACCCAGGTCTGTGAGTGGCCACAGTGCCACCCAGGTCTATGAGTGGCCACGGTGCCACCCAGATCTGCCAGTGGCCACGGTGCCACCCAGGTCTGCCAGTGGCCACAGTGCCACCCAGGTCCATGAGTGGCCACGGTGCCACCCGGGTCTTTGAGTGGCCACAGTGCCACCCAGGTCTGCCAGTGGCCACGGTGGCACCCAGATCTGCCAGTAGCCACAGTGCCACCCAGATCTGCCAGTGGCCACAGTGCCACCCGGGTCTATGAGTAAACCATGGTGCCATCCAGCTCTGCCAGTGGCCACGGTGCCAGGTCTGCCAGTAGCCACGGTGCCACCCAGGTCTGCCAGTGGCCACAGTGCCACCCAGGTCTGCCAGTGGCCACGGCTCTGGGAGCACCACTGGGATTGTCACAGCCGCATCTTCCAGCTGTGGAAATTCCGTGGAGTTCATCGGTCCGTGACCGACAAAAATCCCCTCGGACTCACAATTAATCAGGCTCTGCTGAGCCTTGGACTAGCAATAGTTGCAGATGTCACCTCATGCAAGGAGTTGA
>NW_026623598.1:427594-444187 GCF_030028575.1 Malurus melanocephalus
CATTTCCCAAAGCACCAGAGAGCCTAGCACTTAATTCTGAAATAAGTCATGCCTGTTGTTATACCAGGAAAAATATTACATCTTCCTGTAGCAAAAAAAAAAAAAAAAAAAAAAAAAACAGGCTCTACGTATGCAGTGGACAGTGAAAAGATTTGGTACCAGCAAATTCGATTTGACTCCAGAGATGCTCACTTAGAGAATTTAGTAGTCACTAAATGTATTGTTTCCCTGGATTTGCGGCTGCTGGTCACTCGGCCGGTTTCAGGAGGACCCTTTTGGTCACTTCATGAAAGTTTTATTGGGCTGTCAGAAGCCATTTCTCACAATTGGCATCAGCGGGGCGGACGGGGTGGCCGCAGCCACCGGTGCTGCCCGGGGGTCCCGGGGGATCCCAGCACTGCCCACCCTCCCTGGGCACCCCAAGATTTCATCTCCCCTTTCCCCTCGTGGAACCGTGGGGGTGAGGTTGGTAATGAGGCAGAAGAAAGCAAATGAATGGAATTGTTATTTAATTTTTTTTTTTAATTTTTTTTTTTTTTTATTTAATGCTTGGCTATCTGCCACGGCTTCGCTGCTGTTCCAGGGATAACATGATTAAACGCTTGCCCTTTTAAGAGATTTATTAATTTTTAACAAAATTAAATATGTATATTTTAAAGCTAGGAAAACATTTTGGTACAAGTTCATATTTGAAAAAGCAAGCCCATCGAGGCTGTATTTTCTGCAGGAAGATGTTAACCTAACCTCAGGAGGCAGATTTCTTTTTTTTTTTTTAAGGAAACTTTTGCAATCACTGTACGGCATCTTTTCCCGTGTGCTGTCCGAATCCAGGGCTTTAACGGCTTCCAAACAGAAACCCRAGAAAGATTTTAAAGCCAGACTTGTTCTAAATATATCAAATTATTTTTCTTTTCRATGTCGTTTCAATTATAATGTGAAGTAATATCATTAAAGGAAACTTATTCTACTATTTATAGGGCTTGATCTTTCATTTTTTTAATGTCAGAATTATTTATTTGGCCTGTTCTGCTCCAGATGTGACTGTTGAGGGCACGTTAATTTATATTCGCTTTCCGTGGGCCCCTGTCCCCATCTGTACATCATTTCTGAATTTCTTTTTCTCCCCGGGGAGTTCACCTATTCATATCGAAGGTTTCATTTGCTGTGTAAACAGAATAAACAGACAATGCAAAAACCCCGACAATACTGTAAAATAATTCTTTTCAACAACATAGTGGATCATGTTTAAAAAAACATTGAGAGGGCGAAACGTGCCAGGCRACGATTTCTCTCTTTATTGCACTCCTGAGGGAAGACTCATCTTACTACAGCGCCTTTCCACCGGGCTTGATAAGTTCATTTTTATTAAAAACATGGCTAAAAATTGCATTTTAAACCAGTCTGGAAACAGGGGGGGTTTGGGGTGTTCMAGAGCGATGACCAAGGCGGGACATCCCGGCGGTTCCACGCACTTTGGGCRGAAAAGGAAAGAAAAAACCGCAGAAAGGAGATTCTTTTCTTTTTGACATTTTACAAATAAAAAGAGATGCGGGTTATTTATGCTGGGATGTTGCTGCAAAGTCCTTATCTCCATGTGGCACTAAACAAGGATTTGTTGTGGGATTTGAGAGGGCTGTGTAGTGCTTCAGTGTTAAGCACCCAAAACTCTGGGGGACTGGCACTAATTTCCTCTCTCTCGTAAAACAACATAGTATTCATAACAACTCGAGAGGCTTGACATAAGTAATGATGGCATATGCAGGCGAAGATTACCACCCCAACAGTGTAATCAAGGTGCTAGGTACTAATGCAAGTTAAATTGAGACAATAATGCTGAAACTTGCATTGTGGGATTAGGAGAGTACTTGAAATGCTGACATCGGCATCTCCTGGAAGCGCGCCTGTCTTCCTTTCAATTCCTGTTTATACTTAATGACCTCAAAATTTGTATGTCGTTAACAYCGTGTACTGAAGTGGGAGAGAACAAGGTTTGGGAGGGAGAAGATTCCCTGCCTTCGTTGACTTTTGTCCCTCCTGGTAATTGGC
This sequence comes from Malurus melanocephalus, assembly GCF_030028575.1. NCBI lineage: Eukaryota > Metazoa > Chordata > Aves > Passeriformes > Maluridae > Malurus > Malurus melanocephalus. The sequence continues at coordinate 429,641 of NW_026623598.1, forward strand.
GGCGCGGCGGGGCGGGCGAGCTGCCGGGGGGCCCCGGGGACCCCAACCCACCCACCCCAGCCCTGGCGGCGGCCGAGGCGAGCCCTATTAAAATTTGATGCTCAGATCAATATTGTGGCACCCAGGTAATTAAAGTGGGTTTGTTTATTTGGCTCCTTATAAATAAAAAGGGCTTAATACAGACTAATTACGCCGAGCCCTTCGTCTACCGGAGGATAATAATGGCGGCAATTTAAAGTGATATTAAATGAGAATTAATAAAGGAATATCAAGTCACTTTGACTGCATTAAGCTGCGTGAAATGATTTCTGATCTCAATTTAACTTTCTGTCCACAGTTTAGTGATTGATAAGCTTGGAATTTTTATGGAGGTAATCTAAAACAATATTTGATTGCTACGTTGAATTAATAACAACGAGCCCTTTTTTCTTGTTTATCAGCACATYGGGAGAGATGCTCCCTTTCACTTTAATGGTGGTAATTTGTATAACCCTTCTGCTGGATGTTGTGCTTAGTTTATGCATTTAAATGATACTTTGATGATATTTTAATTTGTTTTGCAAAAAATGCATATTTTCTGGCCAGTTTGTACCTCTGTGTAACACGTGTGGTTTGTAACCTCTTCCAAGAGAGCTAAAGCAGACTAAAAAAAAGGTAGAAGTGAGCTTGGAGAGAAAATTGAAATCACCCTTAAGTCCTGAAAGGAAGATTGGAGTTAAGCATGATCCTGTAAAATCAGCCCTGGAGAAATGCATGGCAGAGGGAAACCCTGGTTTGACTGTTCCAAAGCTGAACGTGGCAGTGGCCTGGATTCACTCTCCAAAAACTGTTAATTCTGTCACCAGTTCATCAGAGTGCCGGGATAAACCCCTTCAGTGGGAGAGGAAACTTCTCAGAGGCACTTCTAAACTCTTCAGGGGCCAAAAGGCAAAGACACAGATTTTGGCTGCAGGCCCACTTTATCTGTGCAATTAATGCATTTTTTTTTTTAATCACGTGTGAGTTTTGGTGCTTGGCTGAAGCTCCTCATGCCCGCTCCCAGCCCTTCAGCACCCCGACCTCCTCCAGGCTGCAGGGTGATGCAGAAGGTCAGCACTGGGTGCCAAGTGCTTTTTTTTATATCAATCTAACAAATTGCTGGTGCTGTTCATGAATTYCTGTCTCCGAAATGCCGTGTCAAGCCTCCCAAGGAGCCCAGCAGTGTCCCCTGGACAGCTTCTCACCACGGGCCGGCGCGAGTTGCCGATGGAATTACAGGTGCGGGGAAATGCAGAATTAGAAATATATCTGATGTTGCAATACTTGTGAAGCTGTGGCTTTGTTGATGACAGGACAATTCCGTTTTTGACAGTTTAATTTACTGTTGCCAGTGGACAAGAGCAAAAGGAGAGCGTGGGGTTAGGCACCTGCCCCCTCGCGCTGTGTTTCACACGGTGGGTTGCAAAATCACGACTCCCTCAACCTGTCGTGCTCAAATGAGAAGGTTTTCAGCTGGGGAAATGGAATACATCAGTGCAGGTAATATTGCCTGACCTCATAAAACAAAAGGAAAAATTGCAGATTCTGACAGCCATTATGAATCTCGTATCAGCATCCAAACGGCTCCGAGCCGAGGCGCGGGGCGTGTTTGTAATAGGGGAAAAAAAAAAAAAAACCCGGGGTTGGCGCGTTGACTCGCAATGCGGAGCAAAAAAATGACTTGTCAGTAATTCGTTGTGGGATGTTAAAGAGGCTGTTGGATTTGCTGGCTCTCCACACAGGCAGGGTTTAGCCTGGAGCAGCGGGGAAATGCTGCTCGCCGAGGTGGTCTGGGCTCGGCCGCGAGGTGACGGGGGAGCCGCCGCGCGGGGAAAGAAACGCATATTTTAGGCAAGCTGTGTTGGTTCAGAAATCCCTGAGCCTTTTACATGGGCACACCATAAAAGTGCACRTTCTCTTCCTCTTAAACCAGATAATTTTGGTTTTGAAAGCCTTTGAACTACAATATTTTCTTCAAAAACATGGCAGGAGGGCTGGAACTGTGTGATCTTTAAAGTCTCTTCCAAGCCAAACCTTTCTCTGATTCTATGAAAACCCAAAGTGTTATGGTGTTAGACTCTACACCCAATTAGAATTTTATTTCTATTTAAAGAAGGAGCTCCATTGAGTGCAATTCTTTCCAATTTTGTGTTGGGGTTTCCTTAGCTCTTAATTTCTTGACTACTCGTGTTTTTCCTTGTTTGATGTTGTGCCTTCATCCATCTTGTTCCTCTYTGGGCTTCTGTATTTTCAGAAAGTCCTGAAAATGAGCATTATCAGTTATTTAATAAAGCAGATAAATTAAGGCTGGAGTCATTCATTAAAAATTAGTTAGACTATTTGCATACTTGAAATGCCTGGAATTCTTGCAGACTTYCACTGGTTGGGCTGTATTTGATAATAATATCCTGGGAAAAAGTCTGTTAATCAGATTAATTTAATATGCTTTCAGTGACTATTTTTAAGTTTGAAATTCCTCTTTTCTCTAGCTATAAAATTTCGACTTTTTATGTTAAAATCTGCTTGGTGCCCCTTGAAGCAGCAGAGGCTTTTCTGATAGTGGGCTGTCAGTCGTGCCCAGGTAACGCCAGGTCAGGGTGCTCCTTCCTTCACCCTCGGAGGTGAGGCTGTCTCTTTCCATGTTTTCTGTGCTGTGGAGAACCACTTTGAATCTCTAGCAACAAAATTTCAACTTCTCCATCCAAATTTCCTTCAGGTGGGGTGGCGGGTGCAGCTTTAACACTTGGTGGAGTGTCGGACTGTGACGAACCGTGCCAAACCGCGCCAAACCACACCAAACGGRGCCGTGGCTGCATCTCTGGATGCTGGAGAGCCTCCCCTGGCTGTGCTGGGACTCTTTGGGGAATAGAGGCTCTCTCAGCCTCGGCTAATTGGGCTGGTGTATGTGTGGGCAGGTTATCCTCTCACGCCGGCCCCGCGCTGATATTTACCCAGGGCCCCTCCTCGCGCGGAGCCCGGCGCTCCCGGCGCTCCGTGTTTGCTGCAACTCGAGTGCACTTGAATTAAATTGCGGCTCATGAATACGAGGAGAGCGCCGGGATGGAGAGGGAAGGGAGGCTGCGGGGCAGGCAGGGCCRCCCCATGCACTGCCAGCTCCCTGTTCTCATCCCCCGTCCCCAGGACAGGGAAAACAGGGAGTGGGAAATGCTTTGGAAMGGTAAATATGGGAACTGAGCCAAGCAAATTAGGTTTGAATTGTTTTTTATTTTTGCTTCTTTCATTGACGATGGTAAAAGCATCTGAAATAGTTGCCTTTTTCATTCATGAGGATTGTTTATTATGCAAGGTGGAGYATCTATAGTTACATCATAGAAYTGGAGWCACAGAACCCCARAATGGTTTGGRTTGGAAGRGACCTTAAAATCCCATCCAGTGCCACCCCTGCCACGGCAGTGGCAAAATCCCACTGTCCCAGGCTGCTCCCAGCCCCAATGTCCAGCCTGGCCTTGGGCACTGCCAAGGATGGATGGGGCACCCAGAATTGATCACCTTCATGGCCCTTCTCCAGACTCACTCCAGCAGGTTAATCAATGAATTTATACATGAATTTAAGTGATCTGAAGGACCTTTACAAAAAAAAAGAAACCAAACCTGTGAAAGGAAATATGGATTTGAATCTAAGTATTTGAATACATATAAGGTGCTCAAATTCAGTGAGACACATGGTAGATTAGATGGAAAGGTTATCCAACAAAACTGAGCGCAGCGCGGAAAGATTGAAAAACATTGAATTGCAGAAGGGTGTAAAATGCGAGATTTCCTATTCAAATACTGATATTTTAACCACCTAGGTATTAAAAATGTCACTCTAGTCTACAGCCAGCTCTGCCACCAACAGCAAACATGAACTTTCTGCATCTGCTCRAGGTGGTAACTCCAGATTCCCTCATTTATTTAAGCTGAGGTTGCTTTTGGGGTGGGCAAAGCCCAAAGATGGTGACACAGGAAGGATTAAAGTTGGAAATACCCCATTATTAACCCATATAATGGGCAGGCCATGGCTTGAGGATCTCAGCCAGCTTTGTGGTCACTGTGTGGGCATGGAGGAATCACAGAATTCAAATTATTGTGGAGAAAGAAAACAGGAACAAGTTAGGATTCTTTTAGGTTCAAGGAATTAAAAGTAGAGGAGGTTCCCACTGTGGCAATGCCAGGGTAAGGAGGGCATTGGACATCTGAAGGAAATTTGTGCAGGTATTTGTTGCAGTGATGTGTTTACAGCACGTGGCCACAAATTTTTAGTGATTTTGGGGAAAATCTCTGCAATTGTCCTTTCACATATTTTTCCTAATTCTAACAGGGCTTATTTATATATCTTTTCTCTATTTGGATCTGTTAATAAGTTGCTGTTCCATGAATTACCATTTCATAAGTTGCTATTCCATGAATTGTCATTTCATATCTTCAGCTGGCATGAGCCAGCCCCAACCAAAAACACGATAAAGATTTTGAGCTGCTTTAGAAAAACATTGCTTTTTTTTTAAATAAACTGAGCGAAACAGCTACCCTTAAAAAAAAATTTATTCAGGGAGTGAAAAACCACCTCTGGCTGGTGGTGCTGCARGTTAGGGAAAGGCAGGACATCCCTCTCCCTGTGCTGTGGGGTGACCCTGGCTCTCTTTTAGCAGCTGAGATGGTTTGCAGAGGCCACTGCAGGTTCCTCGGCTTTTCAGTGCCTTTTGTGTGCGACTGTCAGCGCCCGAGCCCCGGCCGTGACACGCACAGCCCGGCTGCTTTTTCTCCTTCAGATCAGCGCCTCTGGACAGCTTCTCTTTTCTCTGGCAGCCGTTTCAACCTGCTCTGTCTTGTCATCTTCGAGTTCAATATCTGCTGCTCTGAAGGAAAAAAAAAAAAATGGGATGGGTTGGACCATTGTATTTGGTCTTTTGACCCTCCATGTTGCCCATGAGCAGTGAAGGATAACTTTTGACAAGCCATGTCAGATGTGACAGGCAATCTAGTTGGGTTGAGTGGAAATGTGCTGTACAAGTTTGAAGCCTTAGTTGGGGGCATTTTCCTGGTGTTCAGTGCATTTAAATTGACACCAGACCTCAGTGTTGTTCCTCGCAGAGCTCTGCGTTTCCAAAGCGTGCGGTTTTATCAGCTCAAATGAAAACCTTTCATATGCATTTTGCATCTCATTCTGCTGTTCCAAGGCAATATCGCCCTTCCCAGGGTTCGTTCTCCATCCCCCAGGAGCRCACATTAAATTTAGTTTTCATCTACAGGCATGTTTGATTTTTATTTCCGTGTAGGAGGTTATGTTTTGCTGTTCCAGGTATTTCTGTCTTTCCGTGGGTCACCTGAGTGTGATGTGATAACACAACTCCACRCACGCTGTTGTGCTAGAAGTTGCTGAATATTGCAAATTAATCAAAAAGCATTAAAGGAGCCTTGCTAAGCTTCAGAGTGCTTTTATTTCCAATTAATTATTCAGAAATGTTGATAGTGGAACCTTTGTGGGAAGCACATTTTCTGCGCCGTTACATAGGCTGCAGTCAAGATCTGTTCCTATTGTATCCCTTCATTAATGGGTTGTGATATGCAGTTCCTCTTTTATTTAAATTAATTCTCATTATGGATGGGAAAAGCTGGCAGATAACATCCTCCCTGGTAGGGGAGAAGCAGCAGTGGTGTTCTCCTCTCTCAGAGTTTCCTGTGTCTCACCTGCTGTGAGCATCCCTGTGCTGGGAACGGCTCCTCCAGTTCAGGTCTCATTTTACCCACCTGGATCAGCCCAGGGCTCTGATCTGCACTRAGTCCTGATGGGCAGCACCCAGAAATTACAGAAATTCCCTTTCTGATTCCCCAACCCACCCCAGCCTGGTGTCCCAAGCAGAACCATCATTCCCATTGCTGCTGCCTCGGTGCTGATTTTTTTTTCCCCACTCTGTATCATGGAATCCCAGAATGTTTGGGTTGGAAGGGACCTCAAAGCCCATCCCATTCCATGATTCTGTGATAGCAGAGAGAGGAAAAAAAAAAATCAGCACCAAGGCAGCAGCAATGGGAATGATGGTACTTAAAAATGATGGACCTTAAAACCCATCCCAGTGCCACCCCATCCATGGCAGGGACACCTCCCACTGTCCCAGGCTGCTCCCAGCCCCAGTGTCCAGCCTGGCCTTGGGCACTCAAAGGGATCCAGGGGCAGCCACAGCTTCTCTGGGCACCCTGTGCCAGGGCTGCCCACCCTACAGGGAACAATTCCTGCCCAATATCCCATTTAACCCTAGTGCCTTTTAGTAATGTAGGAAAACCACCTCCATACATCGTTGGTTCCATGTCAGCTTGGGAGTCCTTTAGGAAATGTGAAATTTGAAGTGGTTTAAGGATATTATTACTATTATTATTATTATTATTATTATTATTATTATTATTATTATTATTATTATTACTATTATTCATTTCATTTCATTGCCATTAAGGTCCCTTCCAACCCAAACCAGTCTGTGATTCTGTGATTGTGGGTTGGTTTGTTTCCATTTTTTGGGATGGATCCAAATGTACCTCCAAGAAGAGCACTTTTGTGCTGGTGCAGGGCCTTTCAGCCGTGSCAGCAAGGTGACACTTTTGGCTGCTGATTATTTTTCCCCAAATATTGCTGATTTGTTTGTTTCTTTCTTCATAGTAGATGTGATTTTCCTCATAAACCATTCCCATGTGAATTAAAAACAAATTTAACTGCTGGGTCAATTAAGTCTTTAAAACAAAAAGAAAAAAATCCAAGACACAGAGCGAGCAGTTGGCAATAAACTTGTCCWTTTTGGCACCTGGAATAAAAACAGTACCATAACAGTACCTTTATATAGCACATAAAAATATAATTCAGGATAAGAATTCAGAGGTCATGGCAAATGGTTACCTAAATAGCTCTAGGGAATTAAAATAGTTTGTTTATAYAAAGATAAGGTGATATTTTATGCAGAAAGCCCATGTGTGGTTCCAAAGCCTGATGGTTTTATACGCAGTAAAACAACTTTGAAAACAACGTGCAGAGAAAGTTAGAGAAAATAATTTTTACAGGTTGTAAAATGTAGGCATCGAAACCTGGGAGGTGATTCTGCTCCACTTCAAAATGTCCATCAGCCTTGGCTTTAATTAGTGCATTTTGGCTGGATCATTGCTGACCTATGGCTTCCTGTGTTTCTTTGGCCACACTTTGCTTTAAAACCAAAAATGGGGTTTYTTGTCCTTGAAGTGCTTGTGGTAGAGCATTTGGAAGGTGTAAAATCTGCAGGGGCTGAAGTTTTCGTTTGCTGGAGCGTTTCTGCCTTGATTTGGTGATTAAACCRGGGATGGAGGGCAGAGGAATATGGACCAAAGCTGCTTTCCCAACTCCTTGCCCCAATTAAATCTACCATGGGATAACTTTTAAAAAGAGAAGTTTTGGGAGATGTTGCCCTCTCTGTTTCACCTTGGCTGCTTGCAGAGGACAGGACAAGGCTGTGGACAGCCAGAATTTGCAAAGCTGGAATCAGGGCTCAGGGATTTCTGTGGTCTCATCTTTCTGTGTGGTCGTGGTCACGGTGGCCACCWTGTCATGGCCTCCTTCACACATCTTGGATTGTTTTTTGGACTTCTTCACTGGCTAAAATTACAGAATCATGGGGTAGCTAAGGCTGGAAAAGCCCTTTAAAATCATCAGCTCSAGCTGTCAGCCACGGTCACCATTAAACTGTGTGCTCAAGTGCCACATCCACACTTTTGTSACCCTGTCCAGGAATGGTGACTCCACCACTGCCCTGGGCAGCTGTGCCATTGCTTTACAATCCTTCCCATGAAAAAAAAAAAAAAAAATTCTTATTATCTCATCTAAAAACTTTTCCTGACAGCTCATCTACACCACTGAGCATCCTTGCTTCCTTGTGAGGAGTTGAAGCACGTCAGGTACTGAGCAGGATGGATATTGTGGGTGATAAACAACATCTTTGCATTATTTCTTGAGCCATGTGTTCTACAACTGTGAAACAGTGGGAAATCAGGAAGGATTTCTCCATGGAAAGGGTTTTGAAGCACTGGGAGGGGATGCCCAGTGAGGTTTGGAGTSCCMRTCACTGGAGRTGTCCMWMGAAYYCCTGGAGRTGACACTGAGTGCTCTGGGCTGGGTTCAAGCACAGGTTGCACTCTGTGACCCTGGAGAGCTTTTCCATCCTGAATGATTCTGTGATTCTCTTCTCTAACTCCCTTTAAATAAATTCCCTTTAATTAAAGCAGGTTATTTCTGGCTGCTGCCGTGTCCTCCCTTTTCCCACCCCAGCTGTGGCCCTGCTCCCAAGCCACCCAGGAGCAGCTTGTCCTGCTCTTCTACAGCTCGTGTTCCCGTGCCCTGGGGCTCTGCAGGCTCCCCCAGCACTTGTCACCTCATGTTGGGGACAGAGCTTGGGGACAGAGGCTGCAGCACCAAAATCTCACCCTCCAGAAGCCTCTGGGATCATCCCCCCCTGGGCATTAACAGAGCTCCCTGCTTCTCCTCCTGTATAAATATCTGCTGCATTTCCACCAGGAGTTATTGCTGTTATATATTTTACAGACACTTTACTGTCATCTAAGTGGTTTATTTTATTCCCACAGCTAGGAGGAAACTACAAAAGGAATTTTGTAATCTGAATGTGATTGTGGGCAGAGAGTAATGTTTTGAAAAGGAGCTGAGAGTAAATTATRTCAGTGCTTTATTGTGTTTAAGGAGACTTTCCTATTGTGCTAGGAGTTAACATTAGTTCTCAAAGTTATTAACTGGATGTGGTTTTATTATGACTGTGTGTTTTGTCAATATATGACTTTTTTTGTTAGGCTTTTCGGTGCCAGTTCGGCTGCAACTTTGGCACCCTCCAAGTTTAAATAAGTAAACTCAGCTGGTGTTGAAAGTTTGTTTAGGTTTTACCTCCCTCTCACATGCAGCAGGGAAAGGAATCCTTTTTTTATCCCTRGGAGTCTATTTATAGAGGGGCTTTCTTCAGGCAGGCTGCCTCACTCRGGGCTGTTTTGACAAATCCTGTTTGGAGAACTGCCCTCCAAACATTTGGGGATGATTTTGGGTGGAGATGGAAGTTTTGGGGTGAGGTGACCTTTGAGGTGTRGTTGGACCCCACAGTGCCACCAAAAACACTTGCCACCACCACCAGCTCCTCTTCTAAATGCCCCAGAAAACAATTTTAAATAATATTTATAGAATCATATAATATTTTGGGTTTGAARGAACCTTAAAAATGAYCTCATTCCATGAGCAGAGACACCATATGTGTTATATATGAATCTCCAGCACATGGCATTGTGTGTCTGTGTTTTCAGGTGTTTGTTGCAATTTTTTTTACATTTTAAGAAGATATTAAAGCTTCTGCCTCGGGAGAATAATAAACAGCTTTAAAAAGGATAAGTGTTGAAAACCAAAATTAAAAACCCAAAGAAATCCAGCCCTTGGAGTAATAGAAATGGAAAACAGAAGCCCTGAAAATAGARGTGTTGGAGTTTGAGGGGCTTGGGGCAGCCTGGTGGGGTGGGAGATGTCCCTGCCCGTGGCAGGGGGTGGCACTGGATGGGCTYTGAGCTCTGTGCCAGCCCAAAGCCCTCAGTGGCTCTGTGATTCCCTGATTAATTGCCCATCACTAATTGTGTAAGGACACCATATGGCTGTGGGGAGCCCCCACTCCCCCCATGGCACCATCTCCATTCTCCCTTCAGTGCCACCCCAGCTTTTCCTCAAACCATTGGGCCCACAAAGATGAATTTCACAGTTCATGTGATGCCTGATGATTTTTGCTTTTCCCTTTACACTTCTGTACCCCCTATGCATCTGCCTGTACCCCTTAGCCCACATGTTTGTAATTCCTGAAGCCTGATATTCCAGTTTAGTTTAGGAGTTCTGCTGGGCAGAGAGACCAAACATCCTGAGGAAGGGTTCAGTGTGCCCTGTGCTATCTTAAACCCGAGCTCAGCCTTGGGTGAAGCTTAAACCCGAGCTCAGCCTTGGGTGAAGCCTTCTGTCCAGAACATCCTGTGTAAACTGAGCTCTGACCTCATCCAGGATTCATTAGAATAGGGGAACATTACTGCATTTGTTAAGTTTCTTATTGGGGAATCCTAGATAGATTTGCTAATTCCTGAAACCTATAAAACTTGTATCTTATTGGGGAATCCTAGATAGATTTGCTAATTCCTGAAATCTATAAAACTTGTACCCGTGCTGCACACGGGTGTGCGTTCTGCCATCAAGTTGTGCACCTGAAATCCCAAATCCTGAAGTAAAACCCTTTTTATCCCCTTAACTGTGTCTGTGTCATTATTAAAAACTGGCCTTTCAAGGCAACACATGTCCCTCCCTGGGCACACAGTGACACCCACTCTGCAGTGTGGATTGTTCAATATCCAACACAAAGTGCAGGGCTGGGCCAGGGAAGGGGAAATATTCCTGGCACGTGCAGAAATGCAGCTGATGGAGCAGAGGAGCTCCTGAGCCTGGTTAGTGTGATCCAGAGCCAGCCCAGTAGATCTCCATTACCAAATGAAGTGCTCTCATGAAGCCTAAAACACTCCTGTGAATTAYTCCATTACCTGGGAAGGTCTGAGGCTGCTCATGCTGCTGCTGCCCACGCTGGTGGCTCTGCATTTGAGTTTATAACTAAAGACAGACATTCATTTCTCTCAAATGCCCGTTGCAATGTGTACATTTTCTTAAATAAGGATGTATTTTTGGAGGCTGAGGAGCAAACTTCCCTCRCTACCAGAGTTTTCCCTGTTTGCTGTCTTTAAAGAAGGCTACTGTGGACAGGCGAGTGTAGGAGTTGTTGTGTTTTAGGAGCTCTTCTGCCCTGTGATTTGCACTGATGGGTTTTAATTAATGAATTTAGCCAGTGTGGGGGCACAAGGAGCATGTGGGGATAGCCCATCACCCCTGGAGCTCCTCTGGCTCGGGCATAGCACAAATAAACACATTTTATCATGGTGATGTTTGGCAGCGACACTTCAGGGTTGTTTTTCAGCAGAGTTGGCTGTAAGGAAATCCCACACAGACATAAAGGGGGATCTTTGTGCAGGGGGGGCCTGGAGAGAGCTGGAGAGGGGCTTTGGATGAGGGAGRAATGGCTCCCAGTGCCAGAGGGCAGGGATGGATGGGATTTTGGGCAGGAATTGTTCCCTGTAGGGTGGGGAGGGGTTGGGATGGAATTCCCAGAGAAGCTGTGGCTGCCCCTGGATCCCTTTGAGTGCCCAAGGCCAGGCTGGACATTGGGGCTGGGAGCAGCCTGGGACAGTGGGAGGTGTCCCTGCCATGGCAGGGCTGGGATGGGATGGGTTTTAAGGTCCATCATTTTTAAGTACCATCATTCCCATTGCTGCTGCCTTGGTGCTGATTTTTTTTTCCTCTCTCTGCTATCACAGAATCATGGAATGGGATGGGCTTTGAGGTCCCTTCCAAYCCAAACATCTCTGAGCTTCCTGTTGCTCTTGTAACCATGCAGTAAAAACGCTGCTTCAATTTTTTTAAAACTTTTCTTGGTGTCCACCTTAGACTCTGTTAATGCAAACTGTAATTCCCTCTTTTTTTTTATGAGAGTGTCACAGCAAAGGTACATAAAAATCTGGATAAAGTCAGTTTATATTTCCCCTTCTGCTGCCCCCACCCCCGTTATCCATGAGGCCAATTATCTTGTCAAAGGAACAGATTAGATTTGTTTGCTGGTTTATAACCTTATGAACCTGAGATGCTTATAAATATTTTAATAATTTGTTCCATTATCGCTCCCAATATCAAAGTTTGACTGGTCCATAATTTCTTGCTGTCTCCTTTTCCCCCGGCTTTGTAAATCCTCAGGGAGCTCCAGGAGCTGTCAGGGATGGTCACTAACTCTTCACTGCTTTATCCTGTTCCAGTGAGCTGTTACAGCAGCAAACASGAATTGGAGAGGGGCTCAGGACACAGTCCTGGGGCATCAATAAGGTTTATTTATGACAGTGATGTTGGCTGTTTGGGATGGTTTAATATTTGTGGTCAGACCCAGCCCGATGGATTCTTCCAGGGAACGTGAGTGGTGGGAGGAGTTCCATGTGTAAATGTTCAATGTGTGTGTAAACACGATTTTTAATCTGAATTTAGGGAGTCGGCTCATAGCTCTCACCTACACAGATATGTTAATACAGATTTTAAAGTAATCTGGATTTTTAATCTGAAATTTTAATCTGAATTTTCAATCTGAATTTAGGGAGTTGGTTCACATCTCTCACCTGCACAGATATACTAATACAGATTTTAAAGTAATCTGAATTTTTTAATCTGAATTTAGGGACCTGGCTCACATCTCTCACCTGCACAGATACGTTAATACAGATTTTAAAGTAATCTGAATTTTTTAATCTGAATTTAAGGAGTTGGCTCACATCTCTCACCTGCACAGATATGTTAATACAGATTTTAAAGTAATCTGGATTTTTAATCTGAAATTTTAATCTGAATTTTCAATCTGAATTTAGGGAGTTGGTTCACATCTCTCACCTGCACAGATATACTAATACAGATTTTAAAGTAATCTGAATTTTTTAATCTGAATTTARGGAGTTGGCTCACATSTCTCACCTGCACAGATATGTTAATACAGACTTTAAAGTGCATTGCCCAGTAAAACACAGACTGCACCACATCAAGTTCAGTTCATGGCCCTTCACCTCGGCCTGATTGCTGTAAATTAAATTTCATCGGGTTGATTTTATGCAGCCAACACGAAATGCAAAATCCCGTGGTGGAATCGTTCTTAACTAATTTTACTGCTGTGAATTTATGGGATATTTTGGCAGKTTGGGGTGCCTGAAGTACCCACTGAGGTTGAAGAAATTGAGGGGTGGTTTGTAAAGCTGTGTCCTGGTGCAGATGTTGCTCCCCATGGGCAGTTCAGTACCTGGATTTTCCAGAGCTGAGCATTTTCTGTCCCTGGGAGCAGCTTTGATGTCCCCATTGCTGGGGACACTGCCCCTGCAGGGCTTCTCCTCTCTTTTATATCAGTTTTGTCATAACCTGCTTAATTGTTAATTAGTCCTATTAGCAACAGCAAGCACAGAGCAGGTGAGGCTGGAAGGGAKTCTGAGCTTCTCTGGGTGAAAAATSGRATTTTTTCAYTCCTGGTGGTTGTGATCTGCCATTGATCGTGGCCCTCCTGTCTCACTGGTTTGGGTTATTTCTCTTAAGTCTTCAAAATAGCTTTGATTTCTGATTCTTGCACATTCTTGAGCTGTACCTGGGAGCAGTTTTTGGACACATCTCCAGGGAATGCAGCTGTGCATTATCCCAGTTAGGCCATACTGGTGCAGCCTGGTTGTCTTCAGACAAGGAAAAAGGGGAAGATTTATATTTAGTGGTCCATCCTGCATGCTATTCATGTCAAGTATCATTTAGATTTTACCATAAATAAAACCCATAAATATTTCCATGAAAAGTTGCCCATATTATCCTTTAAAACCAGTTTTCTCTCCATCTGTGGGGTGAGCAGGGAAGTGATCCTGGAGAGGCACAACCCTTCCATGGGWTCATCCCTGCCAGGACCCTCCTCGTGAAGCAAAACAGGAGAGAACATTTGTTCCCCACAGATCTTTAAAAATGAGTGACTCTTTTAATTTTGCATTGTCAAGAAAAAGACAGAGAAATGAAGTAATATTTTTACTTCAGTGATTTAAAACAATTTAGTCTGTGGAGAAAGGCAACTGCAGCTTCACTCCAGTGCAATTGAAATAAAACATGATGAAATATTAAAATACTCCATACACGCACCACTAAGATTAGACAGTCATTAGGACTGGAATATTGGCACCCTGTTAATTATTGCATTGCAAATGTTTGAGGCAGAAAACACATGTTTTCTTTTTCCCCAATGAAGTCCAGCAAATTAAAACCTGACCTAGAAGGGATAACTTCAAATATGATTTGTTTTGCAAGAGGCAAATGCAGTAACCCCACAGAGATTGTCAGCAGTCAAATGAGAGCAGTGATAAAATGAAGGAATGTCACCAGCTGGATGTTTCCTTGTATTTGCTCATGGAAACAGCCTRTTTTCCATGGAATTTAGAATTTTGTCTTCAAAGGGAATGCTCCTCATAGGAATCTCTCACTGCAGCTGCTGCTCTCCAGCACAGGGGGCTCAYAGCAAAGTGGGGTAACACCTCGAGTTTGTCTTGGTRTTTACAAACTGGRTTTCTTTAGATTGGAAAAAAYCCGAGCCAGAARGTCCCCCYTGATTTCCCTTTGCTCCAGGCTRAGCTCCTTTCCCAGCTCCCTCAGCCACTCCTCATCCCACTTGGGCTCCAGCCCTGACATCCCGACATTTTCCAGTATCTCATCTCTCTCCTGTGTTTAATTTGTTGAGTGATCAGATAAACTCTCCGTGGGCAGCAGTGGGAGCGTGGGCAGAGGCTGAAGGACCAGAGCAGGGCTGGGATGGGGAGGCAGAGGGGACACATCCCCAACCCCTCTGGGCAGGACCCCTCGATGGCTGCTGGAGCAGCTCTGCTGGCTCTGAGCACGGATGG
>NW_026623598.1:447647-452474 GCF_030028575.1 Malurus melanocephalus
TTCTGTTCTGCTTATCTGCCCTTTATAGGCTTTGTGAAGTGTTTCCAGACACGTATTTTTTACGAATTTTCCCTCCTGCATGCCCGTCTTCTYCCCTCCGCCTGGATAGCTTGTTTGCAAAGTTTGCTTGGCCACAGGATCCCAGGGGGCTGCATTCAGGACAGCATGTGCATGCAGCCCTTGAAACCATGTCAGATAGTCCCCAGATCCTAAAAGGTTGGCTACCCCCGAGATAAGGCATCATGTTTAATGGCCTCGATTTTTCCTTTTAAATGTTTATTTTTATCGTACCTCCGCAAAACGTCGGCTCGCCGGCAGCGAGGGTGTTAAAATAATTTTGTTAATTTGTAGGGAGGGCGTGTTCTGGTGTGCCAGAAGGTGGTTTTTAAGGAGTAAATTTAAAAAAAAAAAAAAAAAATCGAGGGCTGAAAGGCTCATTTTGATCGCATTTAATCTTGCAGAAAGTATTTCAAAGAAAACACTCAAAGATGAGAGGTAAATGGAAGGGAGATGATGCTTTTATTGCCCAGTTAGGTAAATGGTGTTACRTTGATTATTGTGAGCTGTCACATCMGTGGCACGGAAATGCTTGGTGGAAAAATAGGAAATATTTTCTGTTTGCATTGCAATAATCTGTATGGAACATATTGTGTGTGAAAGGAATGAGCAGCRGGGTCCTCCTACAGCGCCTCTTCAGGTCTGTAATTAAATCAGGGCTTTGATTAACAGCRCTATTGCTAATCATGTGAAAATAACAACTGCTTTTTAGTATGTTTTTATTTATTTATTTTAATTTTAATCAGAGGTTTGTTTTTTTTTCTTAAGTTAATGGAAATAGGGATCTGGGTGAGGGTTGTGTGTGCTGGCTGTGGGATCTGTGATGTGGAGGGGATGGGAGCAGAACAGGAAAATCCATCCCCCTGCCCATCACCCTGGGTCCCACACAGAGCTCTTCCYACAGCGGGTTTGGGATGAGACCTCAGAAAAAGCTGATTTGAAGAGGGAAAATCAGATCTGGTTTGATTTGAATTAAAAAGTGGATAAGCAGGTGTCGGTAAGGAAAAGGCTAAAGAATATGTAGGTGAAAAAAACCAAAACAAAGGAAACACAAGAAAGAAAGAAAACAAATCAATGTTTTAGCTTGCAGATATTATCATCCATCTGGGAAGAAGAGTGAGAGCCAGGGATATACAATGAAAAACCTGTCATGCCACCAACCTGATACTCCCACAACAAAAAGCCTGTTTAAAGCAASACAGAGAAAAATCAAAGTTTTATGAAGATTACTGAGCAAATGAAAAAAAAATCACACCAAAAAATGATCAGATGTGAGCTGTGGGCTGTGTTTTTGCCGTTTTTGGCYGTGGCCGTTCGTATGCAGGGCAGGGTGGTGGCCCCAGCGCCGCAGGGAGCGGGGGTTCCACTACAGTGGGTCGGGAAGCAGAGCTGACAGCCCGAGATCCCCCGGGACACCACACAGCCCCRAGCACCAGAGGGACAGAGCACACAGCCCCRAGCACCAGAGGGACAGAGCACACAGCCCCCGAGCACCAGAGGGACAGAGCYGCCCTCCRGAGAGAAATCGGGGCTGACGGGCAGAGGGGCAGCTGCCACCGCCCTAAAGGATGCGGGTTTGGGGACAGAGGGGTGGGAGCAGAAATGTGGGGTGGGAGATGGGAGATGGGAGGGGGTGGTGATGGAGAGCTGGGGAATGGGGATTTCGGCGGCTCTGGGATATGGGGTGAGCATCAGTCATAGGATGTAGGGTGAGCATCCACCGTGGGATGTGGGGTGAGCATCAGCTGTGGGATTTGGGGAGAACATCATTCCTAGGATGTGGGATATAGGGAGAGCATCAGCCATAAGATGTGGGATTTGGGATGAGCATCAGCCCTGGGATGTGGGGAGAGGATCAGCCATGGGATGTGGGATTTGGGATGAGCGGCAGCCCTGGGATGTGGGATGTGGGGTGAACATCAACTGTAGGACGTGAGATTTGGGATGAGCATCAGCCCTGGGATGTGGGGTCAGTGTCAGTTGTGGGATGTGGGGAAAATCAGCCCTGGGATGTGGGGTAAACATCAGTCCTAGTATGTGGGGAGAGCATCAGCCATGGGATGTGGGATATGGGGAGAGCATCAGCCCTGGGATATGGGGTGAACATCRACTGTAGGATGTGGGATTTGGGATGAGCATCAGCCCTGAGATGTGGGATGTAGAGTGAGCATTAGCCCTGGGATGTGAGGTGAGCATGAGCCTTGGGATGTAGGGAATATCAGCCCTGAGATGTGGGATTTGGGATGAGCAGCAGCCCTGGGATGTGGGGTGAACATCACCCATCACCACCCAACCAAGTGGGGTGTGGGGTGAGGGGACTTGGGTTTGTAATAATGGTCCAATCCAGGAGATTTCTAGATTGATTTGATTTGGTTTGATTGCTGTCAGAGGAGGGGAGTTGTGCAGCTCCAGCTGGGTGTGCAGTCCCCCCAAGGAAAGCCAGGTTKGGGTGCAGCCTCACCCAGCCGGGATTTATGGGCGTTATTCAGCCCTGCCTTCAGTCCTGCTGCTCCCGTCCCGTTATTCCTGGGTGTGTTTGTTCCCTTGGGATGTGTCACCATCCTGGGCTGAGGGGAAGGATGGGCAGCACCTGACAAACCCCTCTGTGCCACCCTGGGGCTCTCCAGAACCTCCAGGTGGACGTGGGCTGAGTGTGGAGGATGAGGATGGAGGGACAGATGGACARTGGGGACAGCGGGACCCTGCCAGAGGTGCTGCAGTGATCAC
This sequence comes from Malurus melanocephalus, assembly GCF_030028575.1. Lineage (NCBI taxonomy): Eukaryota > Metazoa > Chordata > Aves > Passeriformes > Maluridae > Malurus > Malurus melanocephalus. Next base: position 450,432 of record NW_026623598.1, read on the forward strand.
ACACCGGGTAACAGCTGCTAAAATGGGCAAAAATGGTAAAAAAAAAAGAGGTAAAAATGGGCCAGGATAGAAAACCCCAGGATAGAAAATCCCAGAATCAATAAGGTGGGAAAAATCCTCCAAGATCCCTTCCCCAGCACTGCCAGGGACACCACTGTCCCATGTCCCCAAGTGCCACATCCACACAGCTCTTCAGTCCCTGCAGAGATGGGGACTGCACCCCAGCTGTGCCGGGGCTGGACAGCCCTTTCCATGCAGGAATTCTTCTGAATATCCARTCTGAACATCCCCTGGCCCTGGAGGGAGCGTGGATGAGGCAGAGGAAGGGATCACACCTTGCAGAAGGCGGGGTGGGTGWTTTTCCACAAACCTTCTCCCAGCGCACTGCAGCCTTTTTATTCCCTTTTTTCCATCTGCTGTCCTGTGGCACTGAGGCTTATGTGACCATGCTGTGGGGTCCCTGTCATTTCCTTTTTTGCAGTTCCCTGTGAGTTTGATGGATGGCACGGGCAGGAACGTGATTACATTGCTGTGTCCAGCAGCAGGAGAGCCCCGAGCGCCCGGCCCTGGGGACACGTGGGCACTCAGTGTGGGCACTCGGTGTGGGCATCCCCTTTAATGAACTATTAATCTGCTAATTGCAGTACTCGTGGAACACTACTGGGTATTTTCCCCAGCCCTTTGCAGAGGGATCTACCAGGAGCAGGGTGATGATCCCACCAGATATCCCCGTGCTCCTCATTCCATCAACCATCCTCTGCCTCCTCAGTCCTTTTATAACTCCTGTGCTAAATTACAAATCCCAGCCCAAGTGGCTGTTTGTCCATCCCATCAATAATGCATCGCCCCAAAGTGGGGAAGGGCAGCCACAAGTGAAGCTGCCCACAGTGATTTGGGGCTGTAAATTGTATTTTCTGTGGGGTTTGGAGGCTGGGACTGCCTCAGCAAGGTGGTTTGTGCCACTTTATTGTGATACTTCAGGAATATTTTTTTATTTACCCCATTCCTCTATGTAGGTGTGTGTATATATATATATATATATATTTATATATCTATATATGTATCTATATATATCCTCCTGCTTCCTTTTCAGCTGTCAGTTGGTGAATCCTAGACCTGCAAAAAAGTGTGAGCTTTCTTTTCATAAGGCAGACAGAGATTGCCTCAAATATCAGGTGTCTTGCATAAAATCTTCCAAAGAAATTACAGAGTTTTATTTTTGGAGGAGATGCAGAGCTGAGCCATAGATTGCTGTCCTCATTTGGGCCCTAATTGTGATGCTGATCTGCAAAGTGTTCTGTGTCCAGCGATGCATGTCTGCTGTTCAACTCTTATTTTCTGTCCTGCTAGTCTGGCCTGAGCTAAAACACGATTTTCAAACTAAATATTAAAAAAGGATAAAAATTAGATATTCTCTTACCTGTATTTACACCCATCCTGGGGTTCTCAGGCCCTGGGGAAGGCTCTCCCCGAGTTCCTCCTGGAGCAAACTCACTTCTTCTGAAAAGTCACCACCAGTGGTGGGATCAGTAGATATTTTCAGAYGTGGATATTTTCTTTTTCCAATAGTATTTGCAAGCAAACACTTGTTGAAACTGTAAATTTGTATACTATTTAGACTTTAAAATTAACATTTTCTCTGGAATTAGCACAATTTTCGCTTTTATTTTTTTAATTTAACTGCTGGTGTTTTGCAAGGAGGCATCTGCTTGTTTCTCAAGCTGGTGGCAAACTGGACAGATCCAGATTCAGATAAAATCACAGAGTAGAATCAGAGAATCACTGAGGTTGGAAAAGATCTCCAAGGTGATCAAATCCAACCCTCAACTGAACATCACCATACCCACTAAACCATAATAATAAATAATAAATATCTAAAGCAGTTCTGACATCAGTGACTTGCTCTTGCCAGGCACCACCCCCAGCATTTTCCAAACCAGCAGAACTTGGACATTTTATTTTCTGCAGGAGCAGGCTGAATCCTTTTTTGGGTTTGCATCTGCCTCAACACCTCTTTGTGACATCAAATCCACCTCAATTTCT
>NW_026623598.1:453442-454666 GCF_030028575.1 Malurus melanocephalus
TGGAATTGGAGAATGGTTTGGGTTGGAAGGGACCTTGAAGCTCATCCCTGTGCCATGGGAAGGGACACCTTCCAAATTTCTGTACTGCTGATTAGGAACGTGTGACCTCAGTTGTTGATTTTTTTATTTTTTTTTTTTTTATTGTGACTGTTTTTAGAATGGGACTGTTTTCTTCAAATGAAAAAAATTTCTGAAGCAGAAAATTTTGTTTGTCATGCAAATATGAGCAAGGTGCAGCTAATCTAATATCGCCTGCCTCGTTCATACTCAGGGAAATATAGAAAAAAAAAATTCTTGCTGAAATCCTTGTCTTACATAGCCTGCAATTAGAGTTTGCATCAGATGCAGAACTAATGGTGCTGATTTCCTGCAGAGTTAAAGCTAAAACGTGGAACTCCAGGCTCACGAGTGTATTTGTGGCAGAAAAGAAATATTGTGTATTTTCACCTCTCATTCTGCATAATGCCTGTGGTAGTTCACTGTCTGTAGCTGTAAAATTTCCGTGCTTTCCCTGATTTTTAATTTAAAAATCCATGGGTTTGATACATTAACACATAATGAACAATTAGGCCATGAGAAGAACATTTTTTGGCAGTAATTAAATCAGGGAAAGGTGACTTGAAACATCAGAGGAGCATTGGAGGTGAGGCTGAAGGGATTCTCTGGGAAGATGGAGAGGGATGGAGGGACAGGGAATGTCTCATCCAACCCAAACCAGTTTGGGATTCTGGAATTCTATGAGGACAGGACACACCTGCTGCCCTCAATTTCAGGAATACATGAACAGGATGTAATGCTGTAGAATTTTTTTTTTTTTTTTTTGTATGATTAACAGTAGTATAAACATTACTTTTTGGAGGTGAGTGCTCTGGAAGGGGAAAGATTCCTTCTTGCTGCTAAGAAATGACAGAAGTTTCTGTCATGGCATTGTGTGTGTTTTTATTAGGAACAGACATTTTTCTCCCTCTTTTGACCTCTCTGCTCACCCCTAAACCCACTTGGAAGCTGTTTCTTCTGGTTTTCTTACTTTCTTATGAGTAATCAACTCTTTTCTTATGTTCTGTAAGACTCGAGAAGAAAAATGCAGTGTCAGTGAGACAGGATGAGGGCAGATAGAACCAACTGTCCTCAAATTTATTTATCTTGAAGAATTCAGATATCCTACATTTGATATTTGTGTGCTGGGGCTAGACTTGACCCATGGGCTGAAAATTTGGGTCAAGA
>NW_026623598.1:460262-461250 GCF_030028575.1 Malurus melanocephalus
TCCTGGATTCAGGGAAGAGGCATCATGATGGGAAGATGGGAGAAGCAGGGGCTGCACCTTGGCCAGGGTTATCCCTGAAGGGCACAGTGTGTGTTTAAATTCCAGTTCCTATGCTCAGCCTCTTCTGAGGTGGCACTTTATAGACTCTTGTTTCAGTTCATTATAACAGCAGTTTTCAAAACAGTATTTTTACTGGTTTTATTGATGTGCCCTGCTGGTTTTCCAATCCTGTGATTGGGTCCTGCGTGGTTTCCTGGGAGAGGAGCTTTTCCCCCGGGATCAGGGGGTGCAGGAKGGRCTGGGGCAGGGCAGGGCTCTCTGGGTATGGGCACAAATGTCCTGGCAGAGCGTGGGCAGGGTGCCCAAGGCACTGTGGAGGGCTGGAAAGAGCAAACAAAGAGTGCTGACAAACCTTGATCCAAATGAAAGAAAATACTCTTTATTCTTTGTTGTGTTTTTGGGGTTGGGGCCAAATTGGTGAGAGGTAGAGCCACTTCTTCATGGGTAATGCCATTTTAGGGAGGATCCTGCTGATGTGTGGGGTGGCAACCTCAAAGCCCTGCAGAAAGGCTTTGGGGATCTCTGTTAACTCTGCTGGTTTAACTGGGATATACTAGTTTTTCTGAGGTGCTCTGAGTGTCCCCAGAGCCTTCTGTTCTCAGAACACCCCCAGCTCTCCCAACCTGGCTCAGCCACAGAGGATCTCAGTGGCCTCTGGACTCACTTCAACAGGAGATGCTCAGGGGTCACACACTCTACACCCACGCTGGGAACTTGCTTTGAAAAACGTCCTGGCGAGTTGAATTCTTAAGAGCTTCCTGATTTATCTGTATCTTAATTCATTTTAATAGGCTGGAGGATCTGCAGGTGCGTTTGATTATAATTCTTGGTGCTCACTGTCATCTGGAATTCATGCACTGACGCACGTCAAGGTGGACATCCAAAGTCAGGGCCCAGTTCCAATAATTCAGCCTTAAGTTTTTGTCCT
>NW_026623598.1:462860-480360 GCF_030028575.1 Malurus melanocephalus
CCCCGACAGCCAAAGCTCTCCAGGTCTGTCACAGACACTCATCAGTAAAACCCTCCTGTGGGTCCATTCTGCAGGAACCCAAACCCTAATCCTGATATCCAGCCCCAGCTGTCTGTGCTCACAGCCCTCTGTTCAATCCCAAAACTCCTCTCTGGTTTTTAATTATTCCCAGCATTGTTTACACATCGGAAATTTTTGGAGGACCACAGAAGTCCCTTCCCACCCAAAGCAGTCTGGGACTGAAGGAGGGTGGATGGAGCAGACACCAAAAATCTTTGGGCACTGGGATGCCCAGGAGGAGTTTGAGGTGGTTGGGGAACCATAACTTGGTCGTTGTCCTTCCCCTGATCATTGTTTTGACAGATCTTTGTTCATGATGGGATTCACTCAAGTGCAAACACAACAAATGTTCAGGGAGGGGTTCCAAGCCCACCCACACCGAGATTTTTCTCCTTGGATGTGTCTCTGGTGTTCCTGGGGCGGTGCCACATCCCAGGCCAGACTCTGGTTTGAAATCCCTGTCTTCCTCTATAGGATTCCAATCAAACCTGTAATGGTCCAGGGCAGTGAGCAGCATTTAATGACCTTCAGGGCTATCACTGGAGTCTTTTGGGCATTGACATTGATTTTCCTTATCTTGGCATGTGGAGACAGGAGTTTCACTCTGTCCTTCCCAGTGTTTGCTGGTGCACACCAGTGGCAGGGAATAACAGGGAGCAGCTTTGCAGGGCTTGGGAGAGCCCAGCTGGGCCCCCAAACTTAACATCATTCATTACAAAATTAAAAAAAAACCACAAGATTATTCAGATATCTTTGTATTTATTCAAGATGTGTGTTTATTATTTTTATAGCAAYAATTTTATTCATTAATTTATTGTGTATGTAATTATACATTTATTGGTTATATTCTTTATAACAAATGGAATATATGGGATTTGTATCATGTACGTGATGCCCAAACCTCTGTGCAGGTGGTTCTTTCTCAGTTAGGATGGAGAATTTCTCACCAGGCAGATCCATAAGAATTTGCATCCTTGRTGACAGATAAAAACAGAGTAAGGAAAACCCTTCACAGGTTGTATGACAGGGACCAAGCCTGGCTCAGTTCTGAGTTCTCRTGCTCTTCCCTAAATGCATCAATTTTTCCTTAAGGTCTTAGACSGAGCAGTGCCGGGGCTGTTGGGCAGGATTTTGGGACTGATTGCTGATTATTGCAGCTCTCAGCCCTCTTTTAATCCCTCCCTGCCATCCTACAGCCACTTCATTTAGAAGCAGCTAAATTAAACYGTGTCAGGATGTGAATTTGAAGCCCAAAAAGGCGCTTTGTTGGCTGATTCAGTTGGGGGGAAGAAATGCAGCGGAGCCACCCGGCTATTTGAACTCTTTATTTGCCACATTTACAATATTAATAACACTGTTTCCAGAAGTTGTCACATCAAGTAAAAGATCTTCATTCCGGGCTGTCTTTTGGGGCCAAATCGAGACTGGATGCATGCATTTAATAAATTGTAGTCTCAAGTAGTCATTTTGGTAAATAATTAGCTGGGGTGGAAGAATAAGTTAGCATATTGTATGCATCCAACGCTGCAAATGTACACACAGCAAACTTCGCTATTAATCAACAGCCGAGCACTGCAACTTGGGGCTCATACATAATGAATTGTCCTGAAACCTCCTGGGCTTCATTGAGAGAAAAAAGAAGAGAAAACACAAGCGTGGAAAGCTTGGGAATGAAATTGAACGAGATTTGTCCCGTAATCGGTTTGGAGTCGTTAAAGAGGATCCAGCRGCGGGTTTGGGGTGGCTTTAGCCTCATCCATGGAAGGAAGGAATCTTAAATGATGTTCAGGTGTGGGTGAAATTCATCTTCAGGAAAATTTCACAATGAAGGCTCCAGTAAAAACATCAACTCACTCTGGGTTGTTGTGGAAGGAATAACGCTGCCTTGCTAAGTCGCGTTTTAATGGTAATTTTTGTGGGTTAATTGTTGCTGATTCTTCCGTTGGAAAAGGAACACAGCAGCTGTTTCTGGCGGAGGAAAATGGTTTGGTAAGGCAAGCACAGATCAGTGTAAGTGTAAGAAAAGACAGCCTTCAGACAGCAGTGATTTAATTTATTATGCAAATAATTTAAATTAATRTGTAACTTTTCAGTTCAGTTCTCAGATTGTGCAACTTTTTTCTGTGACAACTTCAGTCATTTGCTGATAAAACAAAAAAAAAAAAAGCCATTTAAAAACCAATCATTTTTAAATCATACTGGCCCCTCATACCTATTTCATGACAATAGTTGCTGTTCAAGCCCTAGAGGATCAAGAGTGAGTTGTCCTGCAAATGTAAAAACTTCCTCTGATTTAGGAGCTCTGTTATTAACTATTTTAGAGATATATAAAACTTATATAAATACTCAGAATTATCTATACTGATGACATTCATGGAGCTCCATGCCAACAGTCATCAGGCACTTCCCACCATTGGGGAAGAAAATTACAAAAAACCAAATAAAAAATGGAAAAGAAAACAGCACAATTACAGAATTACAAAATTGTAAATTATTAAAAATTACAAAATATTACAATTTAAAAAATTTCAATTAATAATGTAATCTGAATCTGTCCACAAGTATCAAAGGCACTTTGTTGACTCCAGGTTAGGAGGAGTTGCGGTTTTTTCATGTGCTACTTTAGGGCCCTTTTTTTTTTTGTTAAGTATCTTTACCAAAAAAAATTAAGAAATTTAAAATKTAAATAAAGGGGACTCTTCATTGTCTCAGTTTCTAAACCTCTCCTTAGGCAATCCACGGGAAGGTGAGATAGTTTTTTTGGTTTTTTTCCAGGGATAAGACACTCAGGTGTCTGTGGCTACAGGCAGTGGAGATTTGGATGTTACAGTCAACCTATCAGTTATATTTAGAATATAGTAATATATTTATATATTTATATATTTTTTTAATATAAGTAAAATATTTTTAAATGCTTTAAAAATAAACATCTATTTAAAAACACATTATGGGAGCTGCTACAACACTCTCAAGGTATTTATTTATCCTAAGGAAGCTGCTGGCTTTCCCCCAGGAATGTGCCAGCACAGTGGTTGTGTCACATCCTCTTCCTTCCAGCACAGCTCAAGGTCCYCCTGCTTTCCCTTAATTTATAGGGGCACAGAGCAGTGAATAATGACCATCCTGCCCCTGCAGAACTGRGCTCCTCCCAACATTTTGCTGCTTTTCCTCCTGGCTCACCCTTTGGGATGATCCCAGAGCCAACCTGCTCCTTCCATGTTTATTTTGGAAGCGCCCTGGAAACCCCCAGTACTTGGCAGCGGCTCTGGAAGGAGCCCTTAAACTGAACCAGGTGCTGGTGCTGAGCCCAGCTTTTYCCTCATTTCATCCCTGAGCTGCTGATTCCATCCCACAGTGGTGATGGAGGTTTGGGAAGGCTCCTCTTGGCTGTGGGATGGAAAGAAACCCATGGGATTGCAGGAGGAGGGGTGTGGGATAGCTGCTGTGTGTGAAAACCATAATCCTGGGCTTGGTTCCCATCTTGGGACTGATCCTGGGCTTGGTTCCCATCTTGGGACTGATCCTGGGTTGGTTCCGATTTTGGGACTGACCCTGTGCTTGGTTCCGATTTTGGGACTGATCCTGGGTTGGTTCTGATTTTGGGACTGATCCTGGGTTGGTTCTGACTTTGGGACTGATCCTGGGCTTGGTTCCCCTTTTGGGACTGATCCTGGGTTTGGTTCCCATTTTGGGACTGATCCTGGGTTGGTTCCCATTTTGGGACTGATCCTGGGCTTGGTTCCCATTTTGGGACTGATCCTGGTCTTGGTTCCCATTTTGGGACTGATCCTGGGTTTGGTTCCCATTTTGGGACTGATCCTGGGCTTGGTTCCCATTTTGGGACTGATCCTGGGCTCTCTGGGGCTTCAGCACCCCTGATGTGCTGCAGCAATGGGTGCCTGGCCTGAAAAAGGGGCTCTTTGGGCCACATATCCAACCTGAAACAACATTTGTGTATTTTTAGATGACTTTTCATAGCCTGAAAAAAGCTTTTTTTTTTCTCTTGGAGGAATTTGTAGTTTAATGAAGCATCACGCTGTAAAGTCCTGTAGGTGAGTTGGTCACGTGCAGCTCAATCTCCATTTACCATCCCCAAAAAGTAAAGGCAGACAAGTGACAGGCACGTTACTGCTGAGGAAAAAAATCCAGGTCAAAAACTGAAATTAAATAAAATTAAAATATAAAATGTCCACTAAACACCCACAGCAACGATTGTTGACTGGGTGAAAACACAAAAACCTCCACTTTGAATTTTTTGGGATGTGCAGCAGCACCCAGCACAATTCAGGAATGAAGACAAGAGCAGTGACAGACTCTGATGAAAGGGGAARCAATTTAAATAATGTGGTTTAAATGAATATTTCTCATGATTCCAGCCCCACTGCAAAAAAAAAAAAAATGGTCATTTTTAAGGAAAAATTTAAAAAATTCTCCAGGGTGAAAGCAAAGCTGTTGGATTTCTGATGTCTTTTGTTGAGGGTTTGGGGGGGTTTATTTTTGATGAACGTGCTTATTTTGTTTTCCTATATAAAAGTAAAATTGCTTCTTGTTGAATCACAAGGTTGAGACTTAAACTCTCCATGGGTAAAACACAATAAATGCCCCCTTTGGCCACCACCTCATGTGCTGTGAGCAGGAGCAGCTCCTTTTTTTGAAAATCATCCAAGGCAGGACATTAAGAAAGGCTTAACTTTTCACTTTTTCATTCCTGAAGWTTAGGCCCAGGTAGTTAATATGTGTCTCAGATGGGTATTTTTCTCTAAATTTCAATTTTTTCCTGTCCATCTTGACTTAGAGATGCTCCAAGAGTGGAGCACTCAGAAACTTTCCAAGAAATCTGACTCTGAGCAGAGGGATTTCCTTCCAGGGGGGAATTTCTCATGATGTAACCACTCTGCTGCTTTTACCAATGTTTTGAGACCGCTTGGATTCTGTTTTTTGAATGTCCTTAAAGGCTTTGAAGCCTGAGAAAACCTTTTAARAGGCAGCTGGTGTTTCCAGTTGGACATTTAACACCGAGGCAGTTTGTGGAAGGATTGCTGCTGTGCAAGGATGGAAAGGGAGAGGGGACAGAAGACACCCCGATGAGTTATGGGCTCTCTTTCTCTTCATTAAAGCTGTCACATTCCCAGGAAGAGCTGTTACCATCCCTAGCCAAGTAAATTAATGTGAAAGTTTTCCCTTTTTTCAGCTCTGTGCCAGTTTGAGGCTCGGGGTGTGTGTTTTGGCGGCGCATTCTTGGAAGGYAAATTCATTCCTGCCCTGCACAGAGATTTTTCTTTCCTTTGCTGGCCAGGGTGGAGCTGCCAGGTGCTGGGAAAGCCTCTGGTGTKGGATTGCTGGGAGAATGAGCCCTCCAAAAACATCTGGAGAAGTTCAGCAGGGCCAGGGCACTGCTCCTAAAAACGGCAATTAAAAAGAAATTTCAAAATAAATCCTGCCCAAACGCTTCTGCCAGGGAGCACCTGGTAGGAGYGAGGAGTGAGGAATGTGTGKGATGATTTGGGTTGGAATGGAACCCAAAATGCCACCCAGTGCCACCCCTGCCATGGCAGGGACACCTCCACTGTCCCAGGCTGCTCCCAGCCCCAATGTCCAGCCTGGCCTTGGGCACTCAAAGGGATCCAGGGGCAGCCACAGCTTCTCTGGGCACCCTGTGCCAGGGCTGCCCACCCTACAGGGRACAATTCCTGCCCAATATCCCATCTAAATCTACCCTTTTCCACCTTAAAGCCATTCCCTGGCTCCTGTCCCTCCATCCCTTGTCCCCAGTCCCTCTCCAGCTCTCCTGGAGCCCCTTTGAGCACTGGCAGAGCTCCTGCAGTCTCCCAGGCTGGTTTGGTGCCCTGGCTGGTCCCTGTCTGCAGGCAAAGGCAGAGCTCAGAGCTGCTGCTGTGAGCAAACAGAGATTTTCTGGTTTATGGTGACATTAGAGCCCAAATGATTTCCAGACTCCCGAGAATGGGATGCAGGATGATGTGGAAAACATCAGGCACCCAGAGTTTGTGGTGCTCTTCCGGATAAACGGAGCAGGAAAGTCTCCCCATGTCTCTCCCAGGTTTCACAGGAATTATTCTCATTTTATTCTCCCATTATTTTGTTGTTTGTGACACAGAACCATGTTCTGCAGTGCTGTACCTGTGTGAAATAATGCATTATCCGTGGTGTTGGGAGCTCAGTTTGCAGTCCATGTCACAGGGAGTTGTGTGGAAAAGTTTGAGYGTGGATTCTCATAGCTTTGCTTTTAGCAAAGAGATTMTTAATCAGGAAAATAGCACAAGTAYACATCACTTTTATAAAGCAAATCCATCCTGCTCCACACACAAAAAGAAACTGAGAAGTCAAAAGCATCAATTTGATAAATAAATGCAGAGAGAGAAATAAAATGCTGCTGCAGCATCACCCTCGATGGTGCCTCCATCATTTCTCACGGGTGCATTGCTGATGGGTGTTTGTTCATTGGGATCCTCACATGGGCTCTGCAGGTTTGGGAGACCCCTCCAGCACACCCCAGCCTTGGGAGCAGCAGGAGAACATCCCTGGAAGCACAGAGGGTGGGAAGGAGCCGGGTATGGGCAGATGCAGGGTTTGTGTCCATCACTGCCATGCTCACATTGCTGCTCCTGGGGAGCAGAAGGAGCAGAAAGCAGCACATGTTCATTCAAAAAAAGCACTACAGGTGCTTTCTGCTCGCTGGCTCTGCTCCCCAGCCCCTGCCAGCACGAGCTGCCACTGGAAATCAAATGAATTCTCAATTGCTTCCTTCCAATTGAATCAGGGCAGGGAAGCAGGAGCTGCAGGAAGCAGGGAGCTGGAGCTGTTTCCTTTGCTCCTTCCCCAGGGATGGGCCCTGGGGACAGAGACTGAGCCCTGGGGGACACGGAGGAGGGGGCTCTGTCCAGCCTGGGAGCACCAGGATGGGTCATTCCCATGGGTTTGGGTGGTGTTCCTGCTCCCTGACATTCCCCCTTCTCCTCGTTCATGGATTTCCTTACAGGTGTTCAGAACATTTTGTGTCTGTTTGCATTTGTAGAGGTGACAAGGGTGAGTTTTTGTTACTGCTGTCAGGAATCTCTTCACTTTTCTCAGAGTAGAAAAAAGAATCTGACTCCAGATTAAATGTTTGAGGTTATTTTGCTGATACAGGGATGTGAATATTGGATTTTATCAAAGAATTACGGAGTTGTTGGGGTTGGAAGGGATGCTCAGAATGTGTTGTTCCACCCAAGGATATTTTTTGATGGACCAGGTTGTTCAGAGCCCCRTCCARCCTGGCTCTGTCATTTTTATTGCTGCAATTTCCCATTTGTGTTTTGGCAGGGCAGAGTCATCRTCAGCCTGCGAGGTGTGTGAGGGCACCGAGGGGATGCCAGAGCCACTGCAGCAGTGCACAGCCTGGCTGAGAGCCTACTTCAGTGAGCCAGGGGGCACAGGGACCCTGCCCGTGCCAGCTTTGCACCACCCCCTGCTGCAGACAGGTCAGTGCCACCCTGGAACCCTGCCTGTGCCATCCCCTGCTGCAGACAGGTCAGTGGTCAGTGCCACCTTGGGACCCTGCCTGTGCCAACCCTGACCATCCCCTGCCCCAGAAAGGTCAGTGCCACCCTCCCTGTCCCTGCCAGCCTTGTGCCACCCCCTGCTCTGGTCAGATCAGTGCCACCATCCACCCTGCCCATGCCAACCCTGCACCATCTCCTGCTCTGGACAGGTCAGTGCTCCCCTGGAACCCTGCCTGTGCCAGCCTTTTGCCATCCCCTGCTCCGGACAGGTCAATGCCCCACCCTGCACCATTCCCTGCTGCAGACAGGTCAGTGCCACCCTTGGACCCTGTCCCTGCCAGCCTTCCACCATCCCCTGCCCCAGAAAGGTCTGTGCCACCCTCCCTGTCCATGCCAGCTTTCCACCATCCCCTGCTCTGGACAGGTCAGTGCCACCCTGGGACCCTGCCTGTGCCAGCCCCTGCTCCAGACAGGTCAGTGCCCCCTTCCCTCTCTGGTTTTCGTCTCCCTCACTCTCGGGCACAGCTATGGAATGATGTGGGGCAGCTGCCAATGCTCAAAGGTGGGGTAGGGTCCCGTCTGAAGGGCTGGGAGCTGCTCAGGGGGGTGGTGGCTACTGGAAGGAGCTCTTGGCCAGCAAAAGGGGGGGTTGAGGCTTTGGCAGAGCTCTCCTGACAGGAGGGGACAGCCAGAGGGTCGGGCTCTGCTCCCAGAACAGTGACAGGAGAGAGGGAATGACCTCACTTTGCCTCAGCAGAGCTTTGGAAATCGGGAAAATTCCTTCCTGGAAAAGCTGTCCAGCCCTGGCACAGCTGGGAGTGGATCCCCATCCCTGGAAGGATTTAAAAACCGTCTGGATGTGGCACTTGGGGATGTGGGTGGCCTTGGCAGTGCTGGGATGTTGGAATTGCTGGGCTCAGGGGATTTTCCAGCCTCAGTGGTTCCCTGGTTCTGCAGTTGTGTGTCCCTGTCCCAGTCAGGGATAGGGTGCATCAGGCAGCTGTGTTTGATTCCTCAGAGTTCACAGGGATAATTCTGACACTTYTAAACAAAGAGCAAAGAGAATTGTTACCAAGTTGTGCTGTTTATGAACTTAGATAAAAGCAACACCTGAGAAAAGTCCCTCCTTATTCACCATTCACCATTTATTATCTGTGTTCCTGGAGGCTTTGTAACAGAAATCAATCCTTGAAATGAAACGGGTCCTATTGCTATTATTATTATTATTACTATTATTATTATTATTATTGTTATTGTTATTGTTATTGTTATTATTGTTAATCATTTATATGTTTGTGTTATTGATATTAATCTATTGTATTCGTAATATGCTTGTTATTATATTATATTAATATATTGAGTTATATAATAATAGTAGTAGTGGTAATAATAATAGCAATAATAATAATAACAACAGTAATAATAGTAATAATAATTATAATCCCCAAAGTGTGATTTTTGCTTCTCCCCTGCCCCTGAATGCCACCATTTCTCAGTGACCAAGGCAGTCTCAKTTCTGTGAGCTCTGCACAGTGACTTTGTTTTCCTGAGCACCTTCTGTCCTTGCTCTTCCATGTTATGGAAATTGCTCGGTGCCAGATCTTTCACAGCCAATTCCAGGRTGGTGCTGAGGAGGTTTTTCATTACCTGGGATGAAATGAGGTGCCACATTCTGGAARCTTTGTCCTTGAGGGTGGATGTGAATGGCCAAAGCCAGGTGGGAAACATTGCTGCTGCTGCCTTCTCTGCAGAGCAGAGGGGAATTCTGCTTCCCAGATTATCCACCAGAACATTATAAAACATTTTAAATGGTGCTTTTTCTTTCCATCAGTTTTCCCAAATGGGACACTGAATTCTCTTTAGCTTTGTGAGTGGAATCCCTTGGTGTCAGCACTGCTGATCCTGTTTTAGCTGCTGTTTTGGGGTTCAGCCCTGRGAGGTTTGGGTTTGTAGGAGGCTTTGCTCCATCCCTAGGACACATCCAACAACCTTCCTGTGCAGGCAGCCCTGAAGAGCATTTAAAAGAGGAAAAATAAGGGTATTTGTYAACAGGAAGCTTCTTAGGGAAATAGTCATCACCCTTGGATTTTTGGGGGGATGGAGGAAAGTTCCTCAGCAGCACCCAGACTCCAAACGCAGCCAGGAGCTGGGTTGGGGTGGATGTGGATTTTGGGGGTGAAGGAAAGATTTTGGGGCTCCAAACACAGCCAGGAGCTGGGTTGGGGTGGGTGTGGATTTTGGGGGTGAAGGAAAGATTTTGGGGCTCCAAACACAGCCAGGAGCTGGGTTGGGGCTGATGTGGATTTTGGGGAGATGGAGGAAAGTTCCTCAGCACCACCCGGGCTCCAAACACAGCCAGGAGCAGGGTTGGGGTTGGTGTGGATTTTGGGGATGAAGGAAAGTTCCTCAGCACCATCCAGACTCCAAACACAGCCAGGAGCAGGGTTAGGGTGGATGTGGATTTTAGGGGGATGAAGGAATATTCTTCAGCAGCACCCAGGCTCCAAACACAGCCAGGAGCAGGGTTGGGGTTGGTGTGGATTTTGGGGATGAAGGAAAGTTCCTCAGCACCATCCAGACTCCAAACACAGCCAGGAGCAGGGTTAGGGTGGATGTGGATTTTAGGGGGATGAAGGAATATTCTTCAGCAGCACCCAGGCTCCAAACAGAGCCAGGGGCAGGGTTGGGGTGGATGTTCCTGGTGCCAGGGGGGTCAGCTGAGGGTCCCTGCAGCCCCCTGGCCATGGGAGGGGTGGCTCTGGGGTCCCACTGACCCCTGGAGCTCATGGGGTTGGGTTTGACCCCCTGCACCCCGGGTTAGTGCTGGGGGCACTGTTCTCACTGCAGCACCTTCAGGATTTTTAATTCAGCTCAGTTTTTGGCTCTTGGCCTGGGCCCAGGTGTGTGTGTGTGTGTTTTACTGGGGAAGGACCTACGTCATGGGAACATAATGAGGAATTAATTGGCTCAAGTCACAACATTGCTGTTCTTCTGTGACTTTCRCCCTGCAATGCTTTCATAAAACAGAAAAAAAATCACATTGGAAAAAACATGGAAATAGATGACAAATAGTCCTCCACAAATCTGAAGGACTTGGTTTTAAAAGTCATTTAGGAGAAAGGTGAGGTAAAAATCAAGTTATGATGGGTTGCACTTCAGTGTATCTGCACATCAGAATTGCAGTTCTGCTAAATTAGGAGTTTGGTATTTATTTACTTTTACACATTTACATTTGAAAGTGCCTCCTCGTTTCTCCAGGCGCTCAAAAATGCAGAGCAAACATCAGTGAGAGCATGAGGATCCAAAGCCAGGAAGGCTTTTTCTCATCACTCTGATTTTCTCCCATTTCTGTTGAGCAGCAGCTCCTCAAGCAGGGCCCTGAGCACTTTGGGACAGTGGGAGRTGTCCCTG
Organism: Malurus melanocephalus; assembly: GCF_030028575.1. Taxonomy (NCBI): domain Eukaryota; kingdom Metazoa; phylum Chordata; class Aves; order Passeriformes; family Maluridae; genus Malurus; species Malurus melanocephalus. Next base: position 473,831 of record NW_026623598.1, read on the forward strand.
CATGTGACAGGGGTGGAATGGGAYCAGTTTAAGGTCMCTTCMAATCCAAATTGGAATTCTGGGATTCCRTGATCAGCAAAACCCTTGGCCCTTCTCCCCTTCCCTGTAAATATGACTGTGTACAGTGTGGCTCTTTGACAGAAGATTCAAATTCATCCTCAAGTGCTATTCTCAGCCCAATTCCTTTCTAATCAATGCTTAGATCAAATTTTACTTTATTTTTTCTGTAATAACTTCATCTTAACCCTGGACAGGAAGGGTTTTGCTTATGACAATAAAAGGCTCCTCATTTAAGGTCCATTCCACCCCAARCCWKKCTGRGATTCTGTATTTACATTTTGCAGTTTTGAGCTGCACCATTCACTTGCTGAGGAGGAGGGAGGCAAGACTTGCCCTTTCCTAGACAAACAAAAAAAATGTCATTTTTACCAATGATTTATGCTGCAATTTGTGAAATTCTCTTAATTTGTAGTAGAGGTTCAATTCATTAGAGAAAAATAAGTTAGAAATATCTCTGATTTTCCCTTTCTCAACACTGCAGCTTCATCAGACATGCAAATACATTTCTATTTAGGCTTTTAGAACGTGTTAAATATGAAATAATCTGCTCGGGAACATTCGTACTTCACATATCTGGACATGGCAGATTCAAGTGCAAAGAGATGACAAGCTTTCCTATTTCTGTCTGCCAACTCAAAATTCAAATTCCAGASACTGGCATCTTCCTTTATTACCATTTCATGTGAGAGGAGTTTTGATAAGCAGAAAGTCACTGTTTTGTGAGACATTTAATGGATTTTTACAACCCAATACTTYCCTACAATTTTCTGCAAACAGAAATCAATCCTCTCCAACCTTCAAAAATGGAAACAACAAAACCCCAAAAATAGCCCAGTTACTCTTATATCTCTTATTCTCTTTCCAGCCCAGTTGGCCCATTGCTTTCTACCAACTATATGTACTTAAAAACAAAAACTAAACAAGAAAATCAATACAAATGCATTCTGGGTRGAAATACCTGCAAAATTCCTGACCCAGTTCCTGTTGAATTCAGAGTAAAATTCCCATGATTTTCAGTGGAAGCCTGTGTGGTTTTAAGTGTATTTTAGATATTTCTGTTGGGGTTCACTGCTCATAGGATAAATTGCCAAATGTGAGCTATTTAGGATAATTCAGGCCCTCTTAGGTGCAGATTTCCTTTGTGGGAGCACTGATTGCAGATGTTCATGGGGTTTTGGTGGACCTTTTCGGGATAACCATCACCTGATGTGACCTTGGAGGAATGTAAGGATGGAGAGATCAGTGTGTCTGTCCTGCTGTGGAGAAGACAGGGAAAAGGTCACCTATTTTTAAAAATAATGGTTTATTTCCAGTAGGCCAATCCTTTCTTGCCAGTATTCTTGACATTATTACAGGCAGGACATAATTAGAATAAAGAAGTATTTCCTAAATAGTTTATTTTTTAGGTAAGAGTGGATTGAAGATCCACAGCCAGCGTTCACCTGTGCAATGGCAACATTTTCACTTGTTCTCAGGAAATTTGGGAATATTCCAGTGAGTCAAGGCTCTGAAATAGCTGCAGAGATGTGAGGATACTGAAATTATTCCAAGCTTTGGTTCGGAAAGGAAGGGTTTGTGTTTTGGTGATGGGATTTTGGGAAGGAATTGTTCTCTGGGAGGGTGGTGAGGGGATGGGATGGAATTCCCAGAGAAGGTGTGGCTGCCCCTGAATCCCTGGAAATGTCCAGGACCAGCTTGGAGCASCCTGGGACAGTGGGAGGTGTCCCTGCCATGGCAGGGGTGGCACTGGGTGGCATTTGGGGACCCTTTAACCCAACCCATTCCACAATTCCCTGATCAATAATTGCACAGAACCACCACCAGACCCCAGGCAGGGCAGCTGCACTCTGACATCAGCAGCTCTCAAAGCCACGTGCGTGTGGGGCTTCTTTATAAAGTGAATTTGTTCAAAATCACATCCCTTTTCTCCCCGTGAAATAAAGGGAATCAGTTGACCCCGATCTAAGAACCGTTGTGACCAACCCGGTAACTTTTGACATCGCTGCTTGGGTATGAGGTTTAGATTAAAAGGGAAGGATTGAAGGTGGAAAAAACCCCACCAGTGGAGGAAAATGACTTTTTTATCCTGAGTTGTGCTCTCGTCATCTTCACCCGCAGCCCCAGAGCTCAGCGCCCGCTCTCCTTGCAGACCTGGGAGGAATAAGTTTAATTTAATTCATTTTTCCTTTGATTTGTTGGCTGGCTCGCCACACATGCAGCCCCACGTAACCTTTGCACCCCTCCTTAATAAAAACCCATGCAATCAAGATAAAAGGAAAGGATTTTATAAATACAGCCTCGCACACCCGTTTTATTAATGAACTTTCAGGCGAGTTTCCTTAAAACCCCACATCGATGGGAAATATCATCAATACTCATACGCATTTAACCTGTTTGGTGTTTCAGAGGTAATGTGCTTAATGGGACTGTTACTATGGTCAGCACCTTGTTTCTAAGTAATATTGTTAATTTTTTTTTCTGGAAATGACAATATGGTGGCATTTCTGACAGCYTTTCTATTAGGGTCACATAAATAAATTCATCTGAGGGGAAAAATTGTATACTAAAGGTGTTTTGCTGYTGCTTGACCTAAGGATGCCCCTTTCTGACCTGTTTCCAAGATGTTTTGCCATGTCTCCTGAGCAGTTTGTTTGCTGACCATTTTATTCTGGGAAAAAAAACAAGGACTCGCTTAACTGTAAAAACACACTTTTCACCAGAAATTTGCATCCCCGCACTCTTCTCAGGATAAAATATGCAAGAACAACATAAATGGCACACTCCTTTTTTTTTCTTTCCTTTCTTTTTTTCCCCATGAATTGGGCCTTTGATGTTCAAGAGGAGCCAGTATTAAAGGACATCCCTAGCAGGCTGTAGAAATTGTCCCTATTTATGACAAATGTAAAATAGTACAAATCTAGCTGAATGTGATGGTGTCATTAGTTTGTGAATCGCATCCTTGAAAATAACTGTGGAGGAGCCAAATCGGTTTAAAAGAAGATAACAAAATGGTTTAAGCTACTTAGGTTGAATGCCAATTATATTTTAATATTCAACTGAGCATATTTTACTAAGAAAAAAGGCAGCGTCGACGCATGCATAACTCATTGGCAGCGTCGACCAGCTGTGCCACTCTTCTCTTCGAATCACTTTGTGCATTTTAGTAGCATGGTAATTTAGTAGAGAACTACCTGAGTGATGGCATTTTCAATGAGCAGGTAATCTACAGAGAATTTTTATATGGTTATGAGTTCTGTGCTTCAGCCTGGCAACACAAAAATACATCAAGACCAATTACGGTATCAACTTTCAGCGTGATACCCTTGCCACGCAAGTGCATGTATTTCTGCCCCAGGCATTTCAAATTGCATCTAATTTGAAATCTTTGGGGTTTTAATTAAATTTCAGAATATATGGAATTCTTCATTAGTACCTGCTCTGAATAGCAGATTATACTTCTCTCAGCCTCTCGTTAAAGAAGTAGGCTGTGGTAAATAGCATGTTCAAGAACTGATCATTTCTGGTGCCTGGATATTGGGAACAGAAATAGTGAAATGCAAAATAATATCAAAAAGATTATTAGTCCAGTGAGGGACTCTTGATTTGTATTTTAATGGAATTTTACATTTCTCTTAATGATTTGCAAATTGTCCTCTGATTATAAGATGCATTAAGCTTTTCATTTTAATGGAGAGACACAGCCATTAGCAGAAATTTTTTTTCTGTCTTCTTTTTAGAGTGCTTCCCTGCAGCAGATAAATATTGAAACCATTAACACCTTTTGATGTACTTTATAGTGCTGCAGCTTGGACCAATACATGAATGAACATCACCCTTTTATATTTTAGCACTTTGCTRGAAGCTCCCGCTCGTCGTTCCGTGGGCGAACAATGACCGGAGCCCCGCGCTTCCCCCCCGTTTATTTCCTTATAATTAATGTTCCAAATGTTTCGGGGAACATCATTCATATTTAATGCCAAAAGAAGTGGTAAAGCCAACAAAAGTCAAGATCTGAAATGCAGATGGAGGGTGCTGTGACCTTAGCTCTGACCATCCTTCCGGGGAGGAGGGTTTGTTAGGGATTCGCGGTGGGCAGGAGCACCGGCGGCTCCTTTGTTGCAGCCTCCAGAACGCACCAGCACTCTTCATTCGTCAATCTGAAAGTCAAATTTCCTCCTTGCTTTCAGCTTAACGTGAACCCTTAATGTTGTATAAACATGTTGTGCCTGTGCTGACTTCATTGGGGCTGGCAGGAGAGCGCGGGATGAGGAGCAGCCTCCTCGTTGTGAAGCACAACGAGGATTTTCCTGATGCTGCAGGTTTATGTAAAATAACTGTGGCATCAGTTAAAAGTGGGATTATTAACCTTATCAACTCACTAAAATCCCTGTCATGTTCTTTGGATGGTTTGGAAAATGGAATCATTCTTTAAGAGGTGCAGGACTGGGGTGTTTCCCCAACCACAGCTGCTTCTCACACCCCAAAGAACCCAAATTTCCACCGGTGCCTTTGCAGGCTCCTCCTCTCCTGGCAGGTTCCTGTGAGAACTTCCTGCAAGCCAGGCACTGGTTGTAGCAGTGGAATCTCTGCAATCCCATCAGGGGTCACCACTAGGACTGCTCCTGTGTTTGCTTCCAGGATGTCTGTTCAAATAATTCGGATCTCAGGAATTCCAGTTGAGTTCATTTGATGGCACCAGGATCAGTCAGAAYGCTGAGTGCCTTCATGGGATGGCACTTCACCTCTTCCCAGTTGATTTGTTGCCTGCTTAAATACACTTTGTTTTTCTTCTGCTCAAAAGAAAAACAAAATTAAAAAAAAAATAAAAAGGAAAAACACAAAAAACACACCTTTACTTTGAGGTTGAAGCCAGAATATTCTGGGAATTATTTGCTGCCGCTGCATTCTTGGAAGGATGTTGTGAATTAGTGTTTGGAAAGTGCTGTGTACACATCAACCTCATCCATTAGGTGTTTATAACTCAATCACAAATTAATACAAATTAAAAAAAAATCAGTACTTTGATACTGACTTCATTGGTATGCAGTAAGGAAAAAGTTCTATTTTATTGCATTTAAGCACTTTAATGAGTATTATTTTTAACGTGCACATTTACAAAGGAACTTAGAGAAAGCTGAAGAATTTGCCGTTCCTTTTTTTAGCCCAGCRAGGATCTCACACTTTGTTCACGTAGTGGAGCACATTTGCATTGCATGTTTCATATATTAATTTTCTAGGCCAGGTTATCTTTGGCAACAGGATCTTCACAAAGCAACTGAGGGTGCAGATTTCTTGATCCAGAGTCCTTTGGGAGTGGATATTTGGGGCTGTTCCAAAAAATGAAACAGTAAAACCACCTCATCGGTGTAACTCTAAGTGGAATTAAAGAGAAAAGGCAATTTTGTGGGAAGTAGGGAAAATAGAGGAGAGTTCCTGTGCCATCAGCTTTCCTGGAGGAGAACATCAGGTGAGACAGTGGGGGCAAGGCTTTGCAGAGAATTTAATATTTCCTTTCACATTTCCTTGAGTGGGTTTAGAACAGATCTGTGGGGTTCTTGGGGGTTCCTCCTGAGCTGTGGGGCAGTGTAATATCTCAGATTGAAAGGGAACCTACAGATCCCCCAATTCCAGATCTSCAGAACATTCCAGATGTGCAGCACWGGATATTGCAGTGGAGTAAGAGAAACATCTCTGTGCTTGTAAGATGATAAAGCAATCTCCAGCTTGTATGATGAACAATAATCTTGTAGGACGTATTTATGAATTTCAGAYCCCATGTTTTACACTTCTTTGTTGTGCTTCTGAACTTCGTGTGGGATTTGAGGCCTTTGTTAAGGTTTCTCACTTTATTTCTCCAAGTTTACCCGATTTGTGCCCGATTTTGCTGCCCTGTTTTGCACTCCGAGGTTTAGTTGATGATCACAACCAAAACCTCAAACCAAAGGTCACGATGAGTTGGAAATGTTGATGGCAGTGAGGTTAATTTATAGGGATGGGTTTGAAATTGTACTTTATCGGGGTGTGTGAACATTGAATCCTTCCCCTTTTATTTTGGATTCACTAATATTGGAATGACACTCGCAGCACATCCACAAATCCTGGGATATTTTCTGCAGAACCTCCCTGCTTGCTCCAATCTCTGCAATCAGGAAACTGCATCTTCCTSATTTATTTAGGAACTGGGCAGGTTCATGTATCCCGTGAACAGGGAGAGTCAGAGGAGCTGAAATGTGGGAGCTGAATTTCTGTTGGGTTCCAACAGTGCAGTTTAATTTTTTTTTTTAATTCAGTTTAATTTTTGTTGTTTTCTCTGGAAAAAGAGAGGAGCAGAGAAAACAAGAACTCCAAGAAAAGGGGGGAAAGAGGATTGAGGTGGAACATGAACCACATTCAGTGCTCACCAGCAGGAATTTCTGAATTTTGAGTCCCATGGTGTCACCCAGGGGAGCACAGCTCAGCTCTCCCAGGTG
>NW_026623598.1:485360-496593 GCF_030028575.1 Malurus melanocephalus
GCAAACCAGAACACGACAGTGATGTACAAACTGGCTGTGTGTGCGCATCCCTTCGGTGCAAAATGACCAAAATGCTTTCTCTGAACACAGAAAAACCCAATTAATGGAGCTGCTCCCAATTTGTACTTTAGCACAGCTTACACAGGGCTCCACAGATTCAGGAGGGGCTTGTGGGGCAAAATTCTGTCCTCAGAAGCAAGGAACTGTCCCTGGAGCTCATCCAGCAGCATTTCTGCAGGGTGAGCTCCCTTCAAGTCAGTGGGTGTTTCACGTGAGCACTGACTGATATTCTGACCCATTTTWTCACACAATGCCCTCAAGAGCAGATTCCTACAACCTGCAAGAGGATGTGGATTCCAGAGCTGATGGAAATGAGGAGCTGGGTGCTCACCTGACACCCCACCCTGTTCCAAGGAGCTCCCTCACATTCCCCTTCTCCAGATTCCCTTCTCCATATTCCCTTCCCCATATTCCCCTCTCCCAGCTTCCCTTCCCGAGATTCCCCTTTTTCCAAATTCCCCTTCCCCTTGTCATTCTCAGGCCCCAGGGACACAATCTCACCCCTCACCTCACTTTGGATGAGGTGTGCTGTACCCAGGTATGGCCCAGGTGGGCAGAGCAGGGAAAAAAMCCCACCTCCAGCAGCAACATTTGTGTTTTGCTCAAGTAAATGACTTCAAAATTTTATTTAATTTAAAAAAAAAAGTGGGAGCAACGTTTATATTTTGCATTTTGCTCAAGTCAATTCTCTGTGTCCCTTTCAGCCTGTCCTGGGCAATTTGGGCATCCCTTGGCCCTTTTGGGGCTCTGGGACTGCCCCGTTCCCCCCATCTGCTCCATGTCCAGCCCTTTGCTCCATTTTCTCCCTAATTCTAACAGTTCCCAAAAGTTTTGGGTCCATCCCATCCCAGCCTGCCAAAATTGAGGGCAAAARGGGGATTTTCTGCTCTGGGTGTTCAGCGTGGATTTAAAAGCTGCCATCAGGCAGTGACTCCCCAGGACCTCTGAGCAGGGTGGGGGTTAAAGCTAATCCTGCCAGATTCAAAAGGTTAAAATAATAATCATCATAATAATAAGGAGCAATTTGATTTGAAAGAAACCTTTGTGAAGGAATCACAGTAAACAAAATGTGTTTGCCTAAGGAAAGCCTCGTAGCAATCAGCCAGTAACACAACTGCTCGTGCTAATGAACCCAAAGCTGTTAATGTGGTTTCTTCAGTTAAATTGATTCATGAATTTTGAAGAGAACATTATCTAATGAATTTTCTTTGAATAGAAAGCAATTAAAAGGACAAATCAGTCTGATTAACCCCAAAGTCACCCTACTGCCACAAATGGTGTACAGTTTGAAATTATATCATAAAAAACTAGAGCAGATTTGCTATCKCTTTGCCCTCTACTAATCCATGTAAATTAATGAACAACAAAGTTAATTTCTTTGATGACCCTTTTCTCGTATCACCTGGATTATGCTGATGTTTAATTTGCTTAATGTTATAATAAAGACTAAACAGATTTTTTCAATGAAGTGATTATCATTCCCTTCAGTTAAGAAGTGATTTTTATTATTTAACACACCCATAAYGCCGTATGGGTTTCCTTTAAGAACAAAATCACATTTCTCTACCTKCCTAAGGAAGGTAATCGATGTCTATTTTGACAAGTAAAGAAGGAAAATGTTTTTAATCAGTTTGTTTCTGCCAGAGCAGGAGGCTGAGGCTCTCAGCTGGGGGAATGGGTCTCTTCTCCTTTTTTTTCCCCTTTTTTTGGTCACCAGCTCACTGCTCTTATTAAGTTATCCATGAGTTAGATCTTCAAAGCTTTTCCAAGTGCTTAGGAAGAGCAGGAGGCATTCAACTCAATTCCAATCCAAACAGGACTTTCCCTTTTCCTGCCCTAAACCACCCTGGGCTGAGGAAATCCTCTCCTACTGCATTTTCTTGTTCATTATTCCAGCTGCTGGCACACTTGAAGCAATTTGCCACCCAATAAAATTAAAATAATGCCCAATACATTGGTTTTTCTTTACCCCCTGTATCATTAAGGATGTGCAGTGCACTCAAGATCACAGCCAGCCCTCACATCTCTGAGTGTCCCCCATAAAATGAACCATTCAGGAGAATTTGGGGTGTGCTGGCTCTGGGGTGTCCCCACCAAAGTTGGGGACGAGCTGGAGGTGCCAGGCCCTTGTCAGAGAGGTGCAGCCACTCCTTCCTTCCCTTCTCATTTGCTCTGTGCTGATTTATACCCTGCCAATTTAATGGGGAAAAGCACAYTGTACGAGCTAACAGGATAATTGTCCTGGAAGCAAATTAAAAATACAGGAAAATCAAAGCCTCAAATCCTTTTTTTTTTATAGGGATTGGGTACTCCAGGCACTCTCTGTAATAATCATGTATTTAAATGTAATCATATAGGGCACAATAACATGACAGTGCATGGGGCTGTTTCCATTTAAATTAGAAAAGTGCCGTTGAGCATCACTTCTCTTGGGTTTTTTTACTTTTTCATCCCAATTTCTCCCTCTGCCTTGCAGATTCCTTCACCAGGCAGGTGCTGTGGACCCTGCTGAATGATGTGAAGTTYGGGGAGGCCGTTTCCTACAAGCAGYTGGCAGAACTTGCTGGYAACAGCCGGGCAGCCAGAGCTGTGGGGGGAGCMATGAGGAGCAACCCGGTGAGTGCAGGGCACCTTCCAACCCCAGGAGGGGCTGCCTTTGGGGAGCTTTGGGGGCTAAATGGCMTTAGATTAAATTTATCTGCTCTGAAAAGTGAGTTGCTATGAGCAGTGAGGTCGGGCAGTGTTTTTATTCAGCAATAATGCACAGCCCAGTGTTGTGTGATTTGTGCTCTGCCATTTATGGTGTTGGGTTGGGGAGAGAAACACTCCTGGCACTCACCAGCCTCTGCACAGTTGGTTGTTSTCTAACTTTTTTAGATTTTTTTTAAGGTCAAAACGTTACTGGGCAGGTTTTGAGTAGTTTTGGTTGTGTTAAAAACAGTCCATCCCCTCTGGCATGAAGATGGTACTGAAAACAAGGCAGGAGCACTCTGTGCTAGTGAGAGGAGTCCCTGCCCATGGCAGGGGTTGGAACTGGATGGGTTTTGATGTCTTTTCCAACCCAAACCAGTCTGGGATTCTGGAGGTGAGTGGCCTGAATTTGAACCAGCTGGAGGGAGCAGCACTGTAGGTTAGGCTGGTGGATTTTGGAAAAGCATTTTGTTACWCTAATTTCTCAGTAATTATCTTTCCTTTTCTCTGCCTGGGTTTGGCTTTTCGGGTGTGTTCATGCTCCTAGTCCCAGGGGTTGGTGTCTGAGGTTGGTGTGCTGCACATCAGTGGGTGGAGCACCCTGGGGTGCCTGGGCTGGGGTCAGAGGGTTTGGGGGTCAGAGGGATGGACCTGCACTGCTCAGGAGTTCAGTTCCCTAAACCTACAGAACCATGGAATCACACAATCACAGAGTCACAGAGTCAGAGAATCACAGAATTAGAGTGACAGAGTCACAGAATCACAGTCAGAGAACCGGTGTCACAGAGTCACAGAATCCCAGAACCCGAGTCATAAAATCACAGAACCATGGAGTCACAGAATCACAGAGTCATGGGATCACTGAACCATGGAGTCACAGAATTACAGAACCATTGAATCTCAGAATCACAGAATCCCAGAACCACAGAATCCCAGAACCACAGAACCCCAGAATCACAGAATTACAGAACCATTGAATCTCAGAATCACAGAATCCCAGAACCACAGAATCCCAGAACCACAGAACCCCAGAATCACAGAATTACAGAATCCCAGAACCACAGAATCCCAGAACCACAGAATTACAGAACCACAGAGTCACAGAATCCCAGAATTAGAGTCACAGAACAGAATCCCAGAGTCACAGAACACAGAACCACAGAACCCCAGAATCACAGAATCACAGAATCACAGAATTACAGAACCACAGAATCCCAAAACCACAGAACCCCAGAATCCCAGAGTCACAGAGCAATCCAGGCTGGAAGGAACCTTTACACCCATCTCATTCCACAATTCCCCAGAGGCAGCACCATCCAGGGGGACCCACACAATTCCTTGTGGGGTTTAACTTTGAGCCCACCCCGTTATTTCCAGCACCCATCAGATTTCCCCTCAAACAGCTCCTCCAAACAGCACAAAGCAGTGTTTTGTCAATACCCAGCATTGCACTTGACAAAACAAACTATTTGAATATGATGGGATGCTTTCCAATAGAACCTGGTGTACATTCAGAAAAGGCAATCCAATGCAAACCTGCAGGAAACAGTTCTCAAAGAATAACAATCCAGTGTTGTGCAAAAGGAGATGTAATTGCTATCGCCTAGAAATGTACCCAGCTTTGCCCTCAGGCTGCAGTGGAGCAGCAGCATCCAAAGTAGCAGTAACAGCAGGTTGTGGTGTGAAAATTCCTGCTTTTTCCCCTGTGAGGAAGGATGAAAATAGTTCTGAAAATATACAGCAAAGCTGCTGCAATTTTTTTAAATGGGGTCCTGGTTATTATTGCCATTTCCCAGCCCATACYGTGGCTGCAGTGGTTCCTGTCCCCAGCAGAAAATGTTTAAGCTATGGTTATAGATAATAATGTATAGCTGTAGGGAAAAAAGAGCTGCATTAATATAATACCACCTCAATATTTCATCTTAGGAAGCTGATGATTAAAAAAAAAAAATCAGTCCTGTAATAAGAGTCCTGCCCATTGCAAACCACAGTTTTGCCACTGTTCATCTCCTGGAGGTGATGTGGAATTCCATCCAAATTCCACATGCAAACACACTCATGGTCCTTGTGCTCTTCAGTGTGAGCAGCTGCTGGTGTTTCTCATGGAAATGTCTTGGTGGTGCTTGGTCTGTGAGCCATCCTGTGCCTAACACACACAGATTTTATGCATGAGGGGAAAGATAAAATGTGGCACTGCAAAAATAAAAAACCCCTCACCTTTGTTATTTCTGTGTGTAAAGCCATCAGCTCCTGCGAAAACAGATTTTCTGACCCAATTTGCAACTCCATGTTGCAGCCTCGTACGAATCTTATTAAAGAAAACACCAAGAGTGGAAACAACACGGGAGGTCATGGATTTCTCAACAGCCCCCCGAGGTCTAAACCCTCAGTGCAAACCCCAAACCCATYCCTGGGAGGGCTCCAGACYGGGTTGGGAGGGGCTTGAAGCAACYTGGGGTAGTGGTGGATGGATTTGTGAGGAACCTGATAGAATGACAATGGTGGTGCCAGGAAAAAGGAGCCTTTGAAATGACCCTGAGCCAGGCACTGTCCCTCAAACATTGGATAAAATCACAAATCCCACCTTTCTCCAGCAAAAACAAGCGCATTTCTCCCTCCTACAAATCCAGGTTAATTTGGTCAGAGTGCACTCCACAGTTTCCCCCTGCAGTTGGGATTTTTCACACAGTTCTTGGGATACCCTTCTGCAGGAGAGACTCCCCAGGGTTTGCTGTGGTTCACAGTGATTGCAGGGGCTGTGGTCAGACCACGGAGAACCCATAGAGTTCAGTTAGGAACCTGCTAGAGGAGGGTCAAAAGAAATCCCAGAGGGTCCTAGGAAATGGAGAATGTTGGGCCATCCTAAAGGCCATCCCAAAGGAGTTCTGTGCCTTAAATGAGCYCCCTGCAGCGGGGCTGTTCCTTGGGCTCACCCCAGCCAGGGCTCAGCCTGGTGCTGGTATCAGCTCTCCTGAATAGAGAATATTCCATCAATCCGTCCTCAGTTGAGATAAATCAATATTTGGGCATTCAGCCAAACCGTTTTGAACACTGGAGGAGCAATCCTTCCTTCATGAGATGATTGTGAGGTGTCGATTTGAAACGCTGTTCACACATAAAACCACTTGTGTGCTCATTTATAGAATCATGGAATGTCCTGAGCTGGGAGCACCCCCAGGATCATGGATTCAGCTCCTGAACCTGCCCAGACCCCCAAAATCCCCCCTGTGCATCCCTGGCAGCACTGTGCCAATGCTCCTGGAGCTCTGGGACCATTCCCTGGGGAGCCTGGGCAGTGCCAGCACCCTCTGGGCTCARAAAAACCTTTAGCTGATATTTTCATTCCCAATTCCTTCACTTCCTTTGGTGGCTGGTGATGACCTGGGACCCCATTGGGTCACATCACAGGATTTGTTTCTGCTGGAGAAGAGGCAGGGGTGGAGCTGGATGATCTTTGAGACATGAGCACCCCACAGGACCCTTTTTTGCTCTATGTTTCCATGCCAGCCTGGCTGATCTGTGTGGTTCCAGGCTCTCTCCAGCCCTTCAGCCACACCACAGGACAGTTCCCTCACCTCCAACTGACCACTGGGAACCACCAGACCCCAAAATTGCTAAATTCACTCCAGAAGGATGGATCCTTTGGGCAGGGAGCTCTTCCCTCACCATTTTCCCCCCAACAGACACATTCTGGAGGAGTTGGTTCATTCACAGATGTCCACRAGCATTAATAAACGCCCAATCCCATTGTGGCTCTCGCCCCTGTGGCTGCTGATAAAGATTTAGATTTTGTTCCGAGTGTCAGGGCTGTCAGCAGCGCTGAGCCGTTTGACCAGAAGAAAAAACGCACGGGGAGCTATTGATTCCATCCTCTCAGTGTCACTTGTTCACCAGGATTTAGGTATTGATGAGGCTGCGAGTGAAAACAAGCTCCTTCCCTTGTGGGCAGCTACCCACAAGAACAAAAGCCAASTTGGAGAAAATATTCAGCTGGTGCCCGAATCAGAGGGACTCTGTCATCGATCCCAGGGCTCCTTCATGTTGGTTTTTTTTTCTGTTTTTTATATTTTTTTTCTGATTTGTTGGAGACAAATCTGTGGGTTTGGAAGTTTGATGGTGTTTGAGGTGGGGGCCGTGCTGGTGATGGATTCACAGAGCAGAGGAATTAGATTTCACAGCGTGAAGATTTCAGCGGCGCTATAATATTATGAGCTGCTTGGTTATTGATAAAAATTACATTAAATGTAGCTGAGGCATTAAAGCTCCAGACTAGGGTAGTTCTCCCTCTAAAATGTCCTTAGGGCCCTAATAAATTTTAGCAGGTTTAATTATTTTAGTAGGCTGAACGTTGTCACCACAATTAAGCCAAACTGAAGCAATATTCAATATTTTTAAATTACGGTGCTGGTTCAGTCTTTGCAACATTTCTGCATCCAAAGCTGTGGAGGGGCACGGACTGTTYTCGTGTTGGGACAGTCTCAGCAGGGAATTCTCTATTTTGGGTGTGGGAAAAGTGGCATTAATGTCATACCTCTCCTTTTTCTTGATGGTGGGCAGCTCAGCCTCATTCCCTGTGCCATGAACGGGTCCTGTACCCAGCCAGGGATCAGCCAAAAACCCACCAGGTTTTTTAAAAGTCCTTTTTTTCTTCTCCACTGAGATTTACAGCCTCGCCACCAAAATCTGCAGCTTGGCTGTGTRTGTTTTGGAAGAATTGCAGATGAACCTCAGAGATGTTTCACAGTGTGTTATTATGGCTTTGTCACTCAGGCCAAGCTCCTGCAGGAACTGTGGGGAGTGTAAAGGCACAGAAACCCCAAACCAGAAAAACACTTGCAAAAAAAAAACCCCAATTTCTTTGAAGAAGTCATAAAGCAGCTGTGGGATGGCCTGGCACGGAGCAAAGCTTTTATTGGTCCTGACTGGAGTTTTCACAAAGGAATAATTCACTTGTRGCATTGCCACCTCCAAATAAAGCAGATATTGAAAGCATTTCTTTATTTAAACCTTGATTAACARTGAGTACTTGTGTGTATTTCCATTTAATGTGGGCCGAGACTGAGATTTTAAATTTCAGGCATTGAAATTAGTTAGGAAAACTGAAAGAACACCCAAAAAAAAAAAAAAATCCTCTCARTTTATGGTCTGGCCAGTGGCTGTTCAACTACTTTGGGGTTTGTGTATCCCAGGCTCAAATGTACCACAGTGCTTGAATTGTAATGATTAAATGGGATTAAAATAAGTCAGAGTAAAGTGTGTAATTTGTCTGTGTGTCTGCACAGAAATAAATTATACTTTTTGGCTTGAAATATCCAAATGTGTGAGAAGTGCCCTGTTGGGTGAGTTATGGTTGTCCCAGCTCCATTACTATGCAGTTACCAAAACACACCCGTGATTAGAGATGATGCATTGCAGTTTTTATGGTGTGTACTTCAGCTATGATAATCACCTGTAATAAAAAATTAAAAAAAAAAACAAAAAAAACCCCAACACATTTATATTCTTCTCTGCATTATCAGTCCATTATGGAACTTCTGGCATTGATTTTGCAGGAGCTGTGCCGTGTGCTTATAAATGAGAGGGAGTAGAAGGCAGAGAGGAGGGAAAAAAAAACTTGTAAAAATTGGTTGGGTCAGAATGAAACTTCCCCTGTTGGAGGTTTTAAAGATTCCCAACCCATTTTGGACTGATTTGGTGTTAAATAATGAAAGGTGCCTTGGTCTCCCAGAGGATTGTGAGTGGTGCAGGTGGAGAGAGCGGGATCTGCCAGGGAACCAAGGCATGGAGATCCCTGCTCTGTGCTGTTTGTTCCCAGAAATCTCCTAATCCTGGGATGAGCAYGRAACCCCAGACTGRTTTGGGTTGGAGGGGAYWTTAGGGATCATCCAGAGCCACCCCTGSCATGGCAGGGACACCTCCCACTGTYYCAATGTCCAGCCTGGCCTTGGGCACTCAAAGGGATCCAGGRGCAGCCACAGCTTCTCTGGGAATTCCATCCCAGCCCCTCCCCACCCTCMSAGGGAAYAATTCCTGCCCAAAATCCCATCTAATTGGGGCTGTGAGGTTCATCCCACACCCTGGGCTCTGAAATTAGTTAGGAAAACTAATTTTTTAGGCTGTGGTGGGGCTGCTGCAGGGAAGRTTTTATAGATGGGATTTCATATCCCAGGTCTGTCCTTTTAAATTCTTTACATCATTTTTAAGTATTAAAAACTCCGGTTTTCCCCAGGAGCTGGGGTGGTCTCGGGGGTGGTGATGGGCTCTGTTTTTGGCTGCTCCATTTCCCTGTGAGCACCACAGAATTCCTGGATTTTATAGGGCTGGATTTAGGGTCTCAGAGCATCACAGCAGCACTCAGGCTGGGAAATCCCAAACCCATCGAGCCCATCCTGTGTCTGAACACTGAGGGCACCATCCTCTCATTCATTCCCTGCACCTCACCCTCAGATTTTTTTTTGTGTGTTTGGCAGATCCCCATCATCATCCCGTGCCACAGGGTGATCCGCAGCAGCGGGGACACCGGCAACTACGGCGGGGGACAGATCCTCAAGGAGTGGCTGCTGTCCCACGAGAGGATGCAGAAAGAGAAACTGCAGAAAGAGAAACTGCAGGAGCAGAAACTGCAGGAGGAGAAGCTCCAGGAGAAGCTGCAGAAGGAGAGGATGCAGCAGGAGAAAATGCAGAAGGAGAGGATGCAGGAGAAGCTGCAGAAGGAGAGGATGCAGGAGGAGAAAATGCAAAAGGAGAGGATGCAGGAGAAGCTGCAGAAGGAGAAACTGCAGAAGGAGAGGATGCAGGAGGAGAAAATGCAAAAGGAGAGGATGCAGGAGAAGCTGCAGCAGGAGAGGATGCAGGAGAAGCTGCAGCAGGAGAAGCTGCAGAAGGAGAAGCTGCAGGAGGAGAAAATGCAGAAGGAGAGGATGCAGGAGAAGCTGCAGCAGGAGAGGATGCAGGAGAAGCTGCAGCAGGAGAAAATGCATCAGGAAAAGCTGCAGCAGGAGAAGCTGCTGTGCTGATGCCCCTGACCAACCCAAACACACAACCACGGCTCCTGGTGGAGCTGAGAGCAGCCAGCAGAACTGGCAGAAATGGTAAATATTTGAGTGACACACAAATATAATGCGAGAGGGGAAGGGAAATGCGCGGTGGCAGCGCTGTGTTAGGAAAGCAGGCTGTGTCCTGGGGGAGGCAGCTCTCCTGCCCTTTCTTGTTTTTACATTTTACAGCAGAATGGCTACAGCGATCCAGGCCTGTTGTGCATGGATTTTGTTCCCATCTCCAGCCCTGTTTTGTTCTATTTTTAATGTCCATTAAAGCAGGGATAAGGGAGTGGGAGGGACGTGGCAAATGCGAGGTGGAAGTTTCCCCCTGAGGAGGTGTCTGGCTGGCACGCCTGGCCCTGCCCTCCCCCTCCCCAATTTGGGGCAGAAAATGCTGTTTTACCTAAAGAGGAGTTAAGGGAGCACAGTGAGATCTGCAAAAAAGCAAGCAGCTACTCAATTCCTTACTCCTGCCTTTTCTTTTTGGACTGTGAGATGGGAGTATTTTTTTTTTTTTTAGTAAAGCAGGGCAAGAGATGTTGCTGACAAATTTTGGATAAGCAGTTTGATTAGCCAAATTAGGCAAAATATTGACAAGCTCATTGTAGTTGCTTCCTWATCAGCAGCACATTCCTTTATCATTGTAGTTTTCCTTCAGATTTCTGCGTTTCTGTTACCAAAAGCTTTATTTCTGTAGGAAGGGTTCAAGAGACATTAAAGCTAAATTTTGAGGTGGTTTTAGCAGGGTTCTCTGYGAGTACGAGCCACCAGAAGCTGAAATTTCCAGTATGGGAATCGTAAATCGTAACATGGAAATACTGATTTTTTTATGTGTTTTATCATATTTTCATGGATGTCTCTTTAGAAAGGCCATTGCTACCCCCCAAAAATTATTGTGTGGCRCTGCGTTAGTTAATCCAGGGTTATTGATACCTCAGAATTACTTCAATAAAAAAACTGCTTTGCATGTGCAAGTGTCTTTGGGTCTGTTTATAAATAAAACACAGGGTGTGATATATGGGGAAAATAAACTATACCCCACTGTACAATATAAAGCTGTATTTTTATCAAGGGTTTCTCGTGGCGATATAAACCACAGAAGCAAAGCTCAAGTGGTTTGTACGTGTCACCAGAACCCCGAGATAAAAATATGGCCTTATAATATGTACAGTTTGGGTGTATTTTATTATTTTTTTATACCTCTAATACATGCTGCCACCAAAAGCAGGCRGCAGCAAACGTCAACTTTAACCTTTCCCACATTTGCATCCCTCCGTGGGGTTTTTTTTCAGGTATTTGGGCTTTTTCAGGGATGTGACTTTGTGGGGATGGGGGTGAGCACTGGGTTTGGGACAGGCAATGCCTTTCCCAGGAAAAAACCTGAGTTTGGGAATGAAATCTGGTGTGGGTCAGAGATTTGGGGTGGGCAGGGACAGAGAGGG
>NW_026623598.1:497658-499307 GCF_030028575.1 Malurus melanocephalus
GTATTGAGTATATAAATAAATCATTAATAAAACCAAATGATGCATTGCCCAGAAAGTGCAGGGGTTGAGGTTTGGGTCGGGTTTGGGTCCCCATGGACACACAGAGCTGGTGACACCCCCACACCCTCTGTCTGTGCCAAACCCGCCCCCTCCCCGCTGACAGGCACCAACTTTGTGCTCTTTTCCCAAAAATTGTGTTCCCCTGCCCCCATCCAGCCTGGCCCCTCACATGGCACACCYTRTCCTGCTCATCCCAGACCAGCACSCTGCTCCAGCCCTTCCCAGGGCCASGGAWAATGAAAGATTCAAAAACAATATTTGTTTTGGCAGAGTTACATTTAGAATGAAATAGATGCCCTTGACCAGGGAAGAGACTGAATTTTGCAGCAGGTCCTTTTTTTGTCCACGCAAACAGGCTCTGCAGCCAATCCAAGGCAAATGAGAATATTTGTGAAGGACTCTCTTGTATTTCCTGCACGGGATTTGCTGCAGAACTGCAGCCACACTGGTTGTACTGTTTGAGGCCAGGATGAAAAATGCAGATTCCATCCCATGTATCAATCCCAAATGGAAAAGGGCCCCAGGCTTCAGGATTGTCACAGATCACTTCCATGCACGCTGAGTTTGCAGCGTAATGAGCTCAGACTGGAGGCATCTTTAACAGAAAACCAATTCATTGGCGTGGTGGGGACGGTTTTAGATGTGTGCCCAAATTTCCTGGTTTTTGGAATTAGAGGAATTAGTCATCAGAGCGGGACGAGAAAGATCTGGCCCTTAAAAATTTCCTTTTAATTTTTTTAAGCTATTCTCAAGCACCAGGAGCCTTTTTCAGTGGCATTTGGTATTTTCTGTGTCAGTGGAATTGATGTTGGTAGGACACATCACTTTCCCAAGTCATGGACAAGGAGTGGTGATTTGAAACTATTGTTTCTATTAACATCTATTATTATTTCTGTCATTTTTATTATTATCATTACTATTAGGATCTTTAAGATCCCTTTCACCCCAAACCACTCTGCTTCTATGATTATTTCTTCTAGAAAAATCACAGATTGGTGCTTTCAATCTTTTTTCCCACTACTCTAAATTTATATTATCTATAAATATTGTGTTGCACCCAGCTCCAAGAGATTTGGTATTAACGTGGTCATTTATTAGGAAAGGTGGTGTTGCAAAGCTGCTCCCTTAAAGAAAATGCAAAAATGAGTAAACCCTTAGAAAATTCCTTAAAAACTTAAAGCACAGTATTCCCCTTAAGATTTAGGGACTATTTCAAGAATAATTTCCCAACATGAATCTTACAGGAATGCAAAAATCCTCCAAGAATTGCGTTTGCATGTTTAATTGTRATTGCTTTTATATTCTTGGAGAGAAGGCACAGAAATGTGGTTCAAGGGCTGCTGTGGGAGGGTCTGAGCCCCCCACCCGGCTCGAAAAACGACGGGAAATGTTCCTGCAGCCCCTCCCCGACCGTGAGAGGGGATTTGGGATGTGCTGGGGTGCAAATGCAGCTTCTCCAGGGCCCGGCTGTGGGCTGGGGTCAAATAACGGGTGACAAACACACCCGGGACTGTGCCTGGGAACGGGGACATTCCTGCCACTTCTCGTTTTTTCCTTTATTCTTTTCTCCTTTATTTTTATACCTTTTT
>NW_026623598.1:505109-507283 GCF_030028575.1 Malurus melanocephalus
AGTAAAATCTTGGGAATACTGTGTTTGGATCTTTATAAATCCTTATAAACTGATGGTTAAGCAATTGAAATTAAACTGTTGAGCTCTCGTCCCTGCAAACCACTCTGATTTAACTCCATTTCCCCCCGGACCTGTTGAGACAGAGCAGTGCCCAAGGTGTGCAGTGGATGTGGGGCTTTTCAAACACCACAACATCTGAATAACTCTATATATAACGCTCATAAAGGTGGTACTGAGCCAGAATTGACTGAACCTGTCACAGGGGTGTACAAGATGTGCACAACCTCACTGCAGCAACTCCTGCAAGTATTTAGCAGTGAGACATATTGACCCTGTTCAGAAGTCCTTACTCAGACAAAACCCAGAGGTCAGCGTGAGTCTCAATTAATCAATTTATCCACAAACAGCTCACTCTTTTGGGGAGCTTTTGAAGCACAGACCTTTGCCAGAATRAAAAATCAGGATTAAAATCAGGCCAGGACAGGGGAAGGCACGGGGAATGTTCATCGCCGAGCTGTTTTTATTCAGGGTGCTGCAGGGGTGGAAATGTGGATTTTGGGGTGGCAGGAGGAGGCTGGGATGCGAGGGGAGGTGGCAGCCAGCACTCAGCCTGCCAGAGCTGCTGTATAATGGCAGGGCACTCACCTCAAATCACAGGTTGTGAAAAGTGACATTTCCATTCAAATTACCCCGGTAGCCAACTGCTCCCCGGCGCAGGTCCCTGYGTAAGTGACACGGTGACAGTGATCCAGGAATTTAACTTGCTGTTGTCTCGTTGCGAGTGGAATGATGAAGTTTGTGACATGCATTAGGAGGATGGCTCCTGGTGGCTCCGAGTGCTGGTGCCATTAATCACGGGCCGAGGGGCTGGCCCGTGTCACTCGGGGTGCCTGTCCCTGCTGGGAGCTGCTCCTCGTCTCAGCCAGCAGCTCCCGCTCCACTCAAGTTTTCCTGGCACCTCCTGCTTCCTTGAGGGTTTTTTTTTTAAAGTCTCTCTCTTTAATTATGATGGGCAGATCATCTGTTCTTGACACATGAGTAGCTGATGGCCACGTTGCTGTGCTCTCTCCTCTCCTCAGGGATGCCTCTTGGATTCTTTTTCTCTTTCTCTCAACTTGGCTTTCATTGCAAGTTGCCTTTTAAATTTCTGTCTAACCTTTTAAGCAGGAAGCTTTTTCTGTTCATAAAATAAGCCAGCAGATTTTGTGATTCCAGGTGTTTGCCGCTCACAGGCTGAAGGTGCAGACAGCTTTTGCCCAATTTTACTTTTTCATCGCATCACCATAAAACCCCACTGGATTTTTGCACTCTGCCCAGCATTTGGCACTGGGTTTCCTGTCTGTGCCCTGGAAATTCCCAATTTTCACCAAATCACTGCCAGGGCAGCACAATTTGGGTGGGTTCTTTGTGCTTTTTGGTGGCCCCATTCAGAGGAGGCTCCCAGGCCCACCCCAAGGTCACACCATGGTTGGGGTCAGGCTCTGAACCCCCTCGCTCTGCCCTGCAGGACATGGATGCTGCAGAATTTGGGAGAACCCCCAGTCACAGATCTGAACCTCCCCGAGCTCGAAATCCATCCACATCAGGATCTAAGCCTGGGCATCTTCCCTCTAAACTCCCCTTTGTGATGTGACACCCAACAAACACACAGCCAGTTATGAAGGACAAAGTAATTATAAATTAAAGTTGATCTACACATTTTTTAATAAAAAAATGTCACAGCCAAAAGAATAATTAATGCCAGTTTTTCACAGGGAATCACCACCTTCCTGGAAAGGGAGCAGCTCCAACAATGTTTTGCAGCAGAGCCTCCAGAAGAAGAAAAAATCCGGCGTGTGCTGAGTGTGAGTGAGTCCCAGCAGAGTCAATAAACCAAATTCATCCACTGCTGACCCCACACCCTGCTCCAGACGTGAGRGGACACATCCTGCTCAATTCACATCATTCCATCATTTTCCAATTCAATTTTCACAGAAATATCGTGTCTCCCGTGCCCTGAAAATGCTGTGTGACCAGCACACTCAGGGTCAGTTATTTGGAAATCTGGGATTCTGGAGGGTCCAAACTCAAAGGTTACACTTTGATCACTCAAAGGTTACACTCTGATCTTGCTTCTGAGTTCATCAGAAGATCTTGCTTCTGAGAATGGGTTGGGTTGGGTTGGGTTGGGTTGG
>NW_026623598.1:508814-510607 GCF_030028575.1 Malurus melanocephalus
AAAAAAAAAAGAAAAAAAAAGGAAACCCACCAAAAAATTAGGAGGAAAAAAGAGAAAAGGGAAAAAAAATCCACCAACCAAAAACATAACCAAAACCAAACCAACAAAAAAYAGAAACAAAACCACCACACACAGCCCATGCAGCCTGGCAGGGCGGGTTATTTATAGCAGATCTCTGCCTTTTGTCAGCTCGGTGGGCTGCGGATGACGCTCCCAACAAGAAACCCCTCTCTGTAGCAGCAGCAGAGGAAGAGTYCTGTGGACAGTTTGGATGTGAGCTCATGTCCACGAGCTGGAGAGGGCACAGAGCAGGGCTGGGCAAGAGCCACCCCAATCTAATCATCAGCTCTGGTCGTCAGCAGGAGCTGTGGGAGAGGACGTGGTATAAAGCAGACACATCCAGGAAATAATGCCTGCCCAGTGCAGCCAGATGGAGTGGGGATATCCTGACAAAGCATTTGTTTTAATAAATGTTCAATTAAAATTATTTCTGTAGTGCAAGCACGGTCCAGAAGTAGTATGGGAATTAATAAGGTTGCTGGCAGAAATAAACATTRAGGGGAGTTGTGTGCTAGTTCAGAATGACAGTTTTTTTATTTTTTATGTATGAAAAATAAATCCTAGAGTTTCTATAGGGTTGTTTTGCGTGTGTGCAAACCAGATCTTGATTCATGTTGTGCTTTCAAATGATTGTTTTTAAAATTTCAACTCTTTTATTTACAAAGAAAAATCCCCAATAGCAGAGCCAGCTCCTCCCATGCCCAGGCAACGTGTCAGTAATCCCAAGATTTATATAAATAGAGGAACTGAGGGAAAACTGCAATGGAAASTTTTATCTGTAATAGAGAAACACGGATGGTTTGGGTTGSAAARAGCCTCAAAKCCCACCCAGTGCCACCCCTGCCATGGCAGGGACACCTCCCACTGTCCCAGGCTGCTCCATGAGCAACAGTCTGAAAATTCCAGAGCTAATTTTCATTTTAAAATCTTTTTTTTTAATAAATAATTTTGATAATTCATTTATAATATCTATATCTTATCATATTATATRATATTATATTATGTTATGTTGTTATATTCTATTCCATTGTATTCTATATATCATTACATGTTATATTATTATTCTATATATTATTATATATTATATTTTTAATGTGTAGTTATTAGATAGTGTGATATATTGTATAAAATAATATGGTGATATTGTATGATAACTAATCATATAATACGAATTTAAAATTTTATAAGAAACATTTTCATTTTGGAAGAAGACACTTGACATTTATCTGGAAAAATTCTACAGTGTGTACTTCGGAAATTTTTTTTCATTTGCTTTCTTTAGTCCAGCAATGAGACCTGAGTGGGTATTTTGGATCTTTTCCCYTTGTTTTGGAGTTTATTTGTGCCCCTGGCCCAGCCCTGGTGCCCTGTTGGTGGCAGCACCCGGGTGTCCCTTCCTGGCTGGGACAGCCCACATGGACACACTGTGATAAGAGAAAATTAGATTTCAGCWGCAGCAATCAATAAATCTTAAAACAGCCAAGTATTTCTAGAAAAAAARGCTTCAGAGAAGCGTCTCTGACCCAGAAAGAAAAATCTTTTGCGCTGTCTAAAATTCCTGGAAGTGTTTTTTTTCCTGCCACATCTGCTGCTCCAAAGCTTTGGGACTCCTCAGATTTTCCATCCCTGGGTCACCCACAGGGGTTGGGGACACAAAGGGGACCAGGACCAGGGGAGATGCCCATGGAATGGGGTCTGGGCCATCCTGGGGAGCCCCAGCAGAGCCCCCCAAA
>NW_026623598.1:516169-518156 GCF_030028575.1 Malurus melanocephalus
TTTTTTCCCCTTCTCCACCCAGTTCCACTTGGGCACGGGGTTGTGGTGGTGAGAAATAACCCCATCCCCATCCAGTGGGGACAGGGATGGTGTGATGCGCCATCTCCACCTTCCCCACCAGCTCTGACCTCACCTCACCCATAATTCTGAATTTTAGCAGTCTTTTTTTATTATTATTTATTTATTTGTATGAGGGCTGCACGAGGTGTTATTCTTGGTTTATCGGGGTGAATAGGAAGTGTCCAACTTCCAGCATTTGGCCAAACCATGGTGAATTCTCTTCCCCTTAAACTCACCACAGGGACAGGGAGAGAGTGGAGGGAAATGCTCATTTTCCTCCTTCATCCTGGTGGGGTGTTAACTTTGAAATCTCAGCGTTGCTGGAATTCACATGTCCCTGTTTAACTGCTTCACTGCTTACTGGCACATCAGTCCCAGTCAGGAAAAAAAAAAAAAAAGCAGGAATATGATTGAATATATCTGGCAGGACCTGATATTCCCCCTCATTTTGAATCTGATCCAGCAGCAGCCAAGGCAATTAAATAACAAGTTTTTCTCCGGCGAAATGAGTTGCAAAATGCCCCCAGCTGCATGATGTAGGAAATACACCTTGATTTTACTAATTGCTGTGCCTGTACCTCACTGGGGCACATCCAGGGTGGCCTCCCAGCATCCTCATCATGCATTCCAAGGAACTGAGCCTGGGCTGGGCTGGGTTATCCCCTACTCTGGGCCTGGGATGAGTGAAAGGTGAGTGGATTTGCCTTGCTGGGAACATCAAAGATCCAAAATCTGCCGTCCTGGGGCAGCATCACCCTCCAGGTGCTCCCAGGACCAGCAGGGAGGAGAGCTTGGCTTCAGCCTCTGGCTGAGCTTGAGGCCAGGCTTGTGTGGGCACAGCTCAGCTTCAGTGAGGAGGAAAAACTCAGCCTAAAGAGAAGAATTTCAGAGATCAGATGGGCTTTGGTGGGACAGGAAAACTCAGCCCAAAGAGAAGAATTTCAGAGATCAGCTGGGCTTTGGTGGGCAGCAAAACTCAGCCCAAAGAGAAGAATTTCAGAGATCAGCTGGGGTGGTGTCAGAGCTTTGCCACCGTGGGCTGCAGCCAAACCATCCTGGCAGCATCACCAAACACCTGTGATCTGCTCTAGGACATGACCTCCAAGGAGCTGAAATTTAAAAAAAATTTAAAGACTTATAAGAAAATAAATGTTAGTTGTAAGCTCTTGCAGGTTGCAGCACACACAGGCCTGCACATGTGTGTGATGGGATGGGAGCAGCCTGGTCCAGGKGTCCCTGCAAGGGCTTGGACCTGGATGAGCTCCTGGATGGGTTCCTTCCCCCAAAATCATTCCATGATTGGACCACGATGAGCTCTACAGTTCCTTCCCACTCAAACCATTCCATAATTCTGTGACCTGGATGAGCTCCAATGTTCCTTCCCACCCAAACCATTCCATGATTGGACCTGGATGAGCTCTACAGCTCCTTCCCACCAAACCATTCCATGATTGTTGGACCTGGATAAGCTCTACAGTTCCTTCCACCCAAACCATTCCATGATTGGACCTGGATGAGCTCTACAGCTCCTTCCCACCCAAATCATTCCATGATTGGACCTCGATGAGCCCCAATGTTCCTTCCCACCCAAACCATTCCACAATTCTGTGACGTTGCATCTCCTCCAAATCACCAGGCACTGGAAAGGTTTGACCCACAGAGGTGTCCCCAGTGCAGGACAGAGCTGACCATGGGTTCCTTTCCCTGCAGCAGCTTTGGAGGAGCCCCAGCTGGGCTGCTGGAAGGGAATTATTGATCCCAGATTTTACTGTTTCCATATTCAGTGCCAGATCAAACAGCAGAGCCGGTGACAGGAGGGCTCTGCTGGGAAAACCGAGATGCACGAGGAGGTTTTAATAAGCAGAGTGAGGAGTGTAATTGCTAAATCCCAATTCAGGGAGATGTGGGTCAAGGGAAGGAAAAAGAA
>NW_026623598.1:519576-524590 GCF_030028575.1 Malurus melanocephalus
GGTTCCTCCCACCCAAACCATTCCAGACAAACCCCAAGCGCTTGCTCCCACAACAGAATTCCACGGCACGAGGAAGGAGATCATTAAACACAACTTTATTGGGTTTCATTGTACAATTATTTTCACAATTTCCTCCTCTCCTCTCTCCATCTTCCCCTGGGTATTTCCGTCCCATGTTTCCTCACAGATACAGGGCAGCTCTTGACTGGCTGTGTTACCCACACCAATTCCAGCCTCAGTTTCCTTTTTTTCCCACTTGATTTTTATATTTTAGATTTTACACGGCAGGAGATCTGTGACTTCTGTCTGGTTGAAGCAGAGTAGCCTTCAGATTATTTCCTTGCACCCTCACCTGCCCTGCCCAGCAAAAGTTCTCTTTTGCTACAAAGTCATTTCTCAAACATCTTAATTTATTTTAAATGTAAATGCAAACAAAGGGTCACATAACCAAAATCCTGTAAAAGCTTTGTGGCCACCAAAAATGCATTATTTGGTGACTAATTAGCTACACCCTTTAATTCATGATGCCCTTTCAGTAGTAGCACTAAGTCAACAAAGAACAAATGAAACCATTAAGTTCAACTGTTGCTTTATTTAAATGTTTCAGAAGTAAAATATTTAAGAAATAAAATAGAATCAGGACTGCATCACCTCTGTCACTGTCATATTTCAGCTGGCCCGAATGTTCCAGTGATGTCACCAGTTGAAGTGGGAAACCACATTGGGAGGTTTGAACTCCTCCCTCACTTAATTTTGACCTGGACACTGAGAAATTATATTTTATCTTTTTGTCTGACAACAAAATTTAGCATTACACATGAGAGAGGGAAATGGCTTGGATTTCGTTGTTTGATTCCTACAATTTCAAGTTCTAGGACAGTCCATTTAATTACAACATTTAAGTATTTCGTTAAGTATCTGGTTAAAGATGGAGTTTTGAGTGACACCACCAACTTTTTAGAACTTTTTATGACTTGTGTGACTGCAGGAAGGTTTCTCCTTTGTATGCTTTAGTTTAGAGGTTGCTTGCATGCCCTGACTCCAGACCAGGCACTTTCTCTTCCTTTTCCTGTAAAACTTAGGGGCCTACATTGAACAACGACAAGTGGCCCAAAAAAAAAAAAAAAAAATCAATCGGTAATCTGATTTGAGGGTTTTGATTTCCTCTGATGAGTTTCAATTTCATTAAAAGCAACCTTATTCGCACATAAAAGAGCTCCTTGAAGGGTAAAGCAGGGAATTGTCTCAAAGAGTATAAAGAATGGCGCTCCTTTGTGCGGTTTATTCAGGGCATTAATTGTGGGCTCTGGCGGGCGGTGTCGGTTGGCAGATGCGCCGCTATCGGCGCCGAGATCTGCGCGAGCGGGGAGGCCGAGCACAAGGGCTCACATTCAAAAATCATTCGGGGCCGTATTGACACTTCAGTTATCAACAGCCCTTATTATCTGCTCGGCGGCGGATCGCAGCCCGCCGGTGACAGAATAAGCTACAAATCACCGCCGGGGCCTTTTCTGCATTCTCCTAATTGTGTGTATTCTCTGGAAAAAAAAATTATCGCCGGGCCTCTTGTCTTGATGAGAAATTGACATTTTCTGGTGGAGCCTGGCGAGGACTATGTGGGGAGATAAGACTTATAGTTGTTTTAAAGGAGTGCAGCCATTCTTTCAGAGGCCTCTTTATTGCTCTAGTTGACCCACTTGATGAGTATGGATTTCATGAGGTCTTTTTCAGCATTTGAACTATAAAAGGTTCAGAATGACACCACCCCTTATAGACAAAAGATAACCTTGCCCTTTGAATATATTGATTCTTTATTAACTAGGCTGTTTAATGCAATGAAATGAGGCATTAGATTGAAGCCTATTTCAAGTGCTTTGAATAATCTTTAAAAGCTTGAAAGACTTTTAAAAGCTGCTCTGCAATAATTGGCGTGTACTTTTAGAGACTCTTATTCCTTCATTTTGATTAAGGAATTTTTATCATCTTCCTATTTCTAAACTCGCTGTGGGCTGACACAACATATTTCCTCAGCAGGGCTGTTACCCAGATGTGTCGTAGGTGGAGGATTGCTCTAGGAATTGTCATATGTGGGTTTTCTCCTTTTGTATTTTCCTCGCATTGAAAGTTAGAGGAACCATTTAGATGCTCATTATTCAAACCTTTGAAATAAAACTAAAAGGAAAAGCGCCGGTAGGCATCGYGCAGACTTTCATCCCTAAAATACCGGGGATAAAAATCCCTTATTTTTTAGTGGGAATGCATCTGATTATGCCGCCCTTTAAACACGATACACAGACACACAGAGTGGAACAGTTTTCAGTGCATAATAATAATAATAATAATAATAATAATAATAATAATACAAAGTGCTCTGTAGCTTTAACACCTCTTTTCATCCAATTTGTTTTCATCAACCATGAAAGAAAGTGAAGGTGAAGAAAGGAAACACGGTTAAATTTGCTGGTTTTCCTCCTTGTAGGCTGTGACTACAGTGAGTTTCACCTTCCCCTCGCTGCCTCCCTCAGCCAGGGCAGCCAAGGAGGGGCTGGGACACCTTTGGCACCTTTTGTACCCACGTGCACCACTGCAGATATTCCCTTTTTTCTCCTGCCCTCTCGGAGATGTCAGCAGCCCCTCTGATTAATCACCAAACCAAAGTCCACAACAACCCCCTGCTTTCCACCACAGGCACTTCCATTCCTCTGCCAGAGCCCACATTCCTCTAGAAATACCCTTTTTTGGTGGTGAGGATACAGGAGCTCGTTTTGGGATGGGGAACTCAAACCTGTATACGAGGAAAAGCAGCACAGCTCTCTCCAGCTCCGAGTATAAATCTATTTTTGCACCGATTATATGTACATTGCACGTGTTATGGTCCAGAGGATGAAATATTTGTGCTCGGGATTATAATTAACAAAAGCCTTCGCTTCCTTAGCAGCAGTTAAGGGACGAGSACGTCGACCTTCGGTGTCAAACCATCACATGGAAAATTTGGGTTGTGCTTTGTTTAAAATAACTTTTCCTGTTTACAGACTTTTACAATATGATATTAAAATAGTAAAAAAAAAAAAAACCTATTGTTACCTTTGCTTTACAAAAAGAGTGTCTGAAGTGCACAGTTTTAGTTAAATAAGAAAATGAGATATTCTGCTGTTATCTCCACAAAAAGTGAGCAGTTTTGGTTAAATACTTCACCAAGGCTGAGCAACAAGTGATCGCCACGACAGAGATCTCCTTCCTCATCCTCCTCCCAGGGAACTGGAAAGACCACGTCAAGGATTTGAGTTTTTCATAACAAAGGAATAAAAATTCTGGATATTTAGAAATGAAACCCCCAGTGTTGCGCTTTTTCGTTTCGTGTTTAGTCACTTTTTTTAATAATCAAACCAGATAAAATTACTAAAAATGAAATTCACAGACAAGAAATACTTTAATTAAATATTGTGTAAAATGAACATTTTTTTATACAGTTAAATATATGAAAAAAATGTACAGATAAAACAATCTTATTGTAGGGTCTTTAACAGTAAAATCTACCATTTAGTGAAGCTTTCCGTCTGGAGACAATGAAGCGATGAGTGCATTGACTAATTAATCTAAAACACAAACAGATTTCATTTATGAAGGAACTTGCAGACTTTCTTAACATGTACACGTGACCTCTTTTTTTTTTTATTATTTTTTTTCGAGCGAAACCTTACTTAGACAAAATATAACGGAGGCAATTCAGTTCCAAAGTGACTTCTCAGGCTTTCCCACTAAGCCAAGCCTTGGCCGTGCTCACAGAGCTGTGCTACGCTGAACCGTTCTTCTAAACCCTTGCAGAAAAGCTCGACTAAAATGTGCATTTTTTTTTTTTGCCCAGAAAGAGAAAAAAAAATTAAAAAAAAATAAAAATAAAAATAATAATAATACAAAAAATGATCCCTCCTTTTTTTTTGGCTAAAAAGGTGAATTCTGCTGCAGTTTGCAACGTGTTTCGCAGTGCTGCGCTGGCAAAGGATTTAGTGCAAAGTAAAAATAAAAAACAACTCCACGTTTGTCTCGCTGGATTTGGCACTGAGAGCCACGGAATATGACAGAGGTCATTCCAGTTTAAAAAGTACAGTCGGCTACGGGTCGATTACAAAAAGTTCCCTTAAAAAAAACCCCAAGAAATCTAAATAAACAACTCCCAGACATTAAAAATTCGGTGTGATCCTGATTTCCCGTGAAACCTTTCCCGGTTTTGAGCAGTGCAGGGTTTGGGAGAATGCAGAGTGCAGCAGAAAATCGACACATAAAGGAGTGGCAGAATTGTACACCAGGATTGTGCTTTTTTTTTCCCCTTATTTTTTTACACCAGAAATCACCCAAATGAAGTCGTGATTAACAATTGTGGTGTAAGCCTGTGATAAAACAGCACAAAAGTTCTTCAAAGAAGTTC
The DNA here is from genome assembly GCF_030028575.1 of Malurus melanocephalus. NCBI lineage: Eukaryota > Metazoa > Chordata > Aves > Passeriformes > Maluridae > Malurus > Malurus melanocephalus. Next base: position 524,003 of record NW_026623598.1, read on the forward strand.
ACTTTTAAGGCATCAGAGAAGTTCATGTGGCAAACATTTTAATTAAAACATCAGAAGTGAATTTATTTTTAAACTTTAGGCCTCTGAATTTTTCCAGTAAACACAGTTCAGCTATGTGGCAAAGTCATGGGTGGCAGCTAAAAATGACTTTTTACAATCTTTAAAAAAAAAATTAAAAAAAAAATTAAAAAAGAAAACAAACAAACAAACAAAAAAAAAGAAATAAAAAATGCAACCACAAAATAGAGTCATCTTTTCTGTGGCTGTATCACATGCACATATTCTACTAGTATTCATTACAGCCATGTGGCACAATTTTGATTTGACTATACAACAAACGACTTTTTCTTTCAAAATTATTTGTTCTGATAACTTAAAAATAATATAAAAATAAACAATGAATTTGAATTTAAAAAAAAAAAATAAAAAAGAGAAGGATGGAAAGGCTAAACAATAGCAACCTTATGAAGTACAAATGAAATGCACGGACACTGATTTATTTAAAAGAAAAACATGAAGGCAACAGTTCTTGGCTTAATGCTATTTTCAGCATCACGATACCAGGCCAGGACAAAAACCAATACATAC
>NW_026623598.1:525359-527300 GCF_030028575.1 Malurus melanocephalus
GCTCATAACCTCCTTGGCCCCCTTTTTTTTTTTTTTTCCACCACAAAAAAATATTTCACATTATAGAGATACACAACCATTGTGAATCTAGTTATGAGTACAGAAAAATGTTCGGAGGCATTTTTCATCAGTGTTTCATGATAATCAAAATGGTGCATCCACAAAGTTTCTCCCAACACATAGCAAGTACTAGACATAGCCAAGACGTAATCAGAAACTTTATACAAAATAGGCGTCGCTTTTTCCTTATTCTCCAGGACTGAGAAATGTGAAAATATGAGAAAAATTCAGTCAATAAAATGGAATTGTTCATGAAGAAGTAGGTTGTTTGCATGTAGATTCTTAATAGTTTAAATAAAATCTTTAAACAAAGTCTTTTTTTTTTCTTTTTTTTTTTTGTTTGTTCTTTTTTTTTTTTTTTTTTTTTTTTTTTTTTTTTTTTTTTTGCTGATTCTGCACGAAGATACTGCTTCCATCAGCATGTCTTAATATACTAAACTTGTCCCCTAAGCCCATCCTCTGCAGCTTGGTGCTACGGTAGGTAAACAAAAGTGACTTTACATTGGCGGGACTACAAGCCCGGACATGGCTAAAAGAAAAAAAGAGAAGAAAAGGAGCTGTTATTGGAGTGTTGGGTTGGGAGGAGAACGCGCTCCTCCGCGTGTTCCCAGAGCCAGAACCGCGCACGCTTTCCCCGTAAAACACACCCCAAAGGGCCTCTCCTCGAAAGAGGAGCTCTGAGCTGGTTCTGCTGGTAGAAATTCCCGAATTTTGCACTCAAAGTTTCTCTCCAGGCTCCTGACAGCTCCTGGTTTTGTCAGCATCCCTTGGGGACATCCCCACCGACCACTTCTTCGTGCCCCGGGCAGAAAAGCTCCTTTTCCAACATTCTACTTTGTGATAAAAGCAGGACTGAGCAAGAGAAGGACTCTCCAAGACCAAAACCAAGAACTCTAAACCTTCTCCCAACAACAGAGATCAAACACCTTAAAAATACATGACCCTCATGTATTACATGTATTATTTTTGCAATAAAAATTGTACCCCTGACCAGCCACATCTCTGGGTGTTTTAACAGATGAAGACCAAAATGCCAACAACCACTGCTTTTTCCCAGTTAACTCTTTGGTAGAAGCATAATTTAGGCCGTCTATAATTTTAGTGTTGTTTAATTTTTGCCATAATGATATTTCTCATTAATTTATGTACAACAGATATTAATAAATTTGTTCRTGTAGCGATGTGAACTTCAATTTCTCAGTTCATTAATTTCAACARTATTAATTTATTTCAGATTCGCTGTTGCAGCTTTACGGTTTGGAAGAGCTGGTTCTGTGTACATTTCATGGGTAAGACAACCACCACCAGCGCTGCTCCAGAGCCTGGAGCAGCCTCTGGTCCTACCAGAGCCTTTTGTGGGTTTGGATGGAGTTAAACCTCTCTAAAACACAGCTCAAGTGATGCTCTCTTGAAACAGATTATAGTCTTACAACTCCRACACTTTTCTCCCCTATTAAACTTGCCAAATGTATCAAAATCAAGACAGAAGGTATATTTTTGCATCATTTATGAAAATTAGTGGTTTAACCTAACCAGCAACAGAATTATGAAATTTAACTGTAGAATAGTGGGTATATTGGCAGAAAGCCTTTGTACCGCAAACATTCCTTTTCCTTGTCATGTTTTCACAGAATCACAAAATTGTTTAGGTTGGAAAAGCGCTCCAGGATGATGAAGTCCAAACTGTGCCCGATGCCCACCTTGTCCCAAGTCCAGAGCACTCAGTGCCACATCCAGGTCTTCCTTTGACCCCCAAATGGGGGCTCTAAACCTCCCTGGGCAGCCCCTTCCAGGGCCTGACCACCCTTAAAAAACCCTTAAAAGAATCCCTTCACTAAATCTCTGTTCCCCAGTCCTGCACTGGGACCTGCCCAAGCCCTG
>NW_026623598.1:527685-532382 GCF_030028575.1 Malurus melanocephalus
CCCTCCCAACCCAAACTATTCTGGGATTCTGCTGTGTGAAAATTTAGATTATCTGCTGCCAATGTCTCTCTGGGGGAAAGAAAAAAGACCGCAATTCTTTAATTTAACCATTTCTGTTGAACTCTTTTTGTGGYACAATTAGAGGGGAGGTGCAGGGTTGTTGCTCCAGACGTGTATTTCACGATTTATTTTAGTGGCAATCTTTGTCAATTGTGAATTTCTGCACTGAGCTTCCTGCTGTGCAAATTGATACCAAACGCCTTCTTAAAGAAAAATGAGCTGGCGAGTTTTTTAATAATAATTTTAATACTTTCATCTGGAGGAAGACCAGAAAATTAAGCAGGATGCAATTTTAAAAGAATATAGAGAGCCTTTTGCTCTGCATTACAGYCCTATAACCAGAGAGCAATATCTTTCACAATCTATAGAAAGTAAATTACGATTGAAAAGCAAATTTTGAGCACATATTGTACTTCCAACTTCGCAGCGAGCCAGTAGTCTCTCACTGAAAAATTTCTTTTCTACCTTAAATGTTCATTGTTTTAAACAGGAAAAGGCTCTCTGCCCTAAGGAACACACACGGTAGGATCCTGCTCTTAAAAAAATTGTGTGAGTACTTGACTTTCTGGTCATAGACTGTGGAGGTCATGCAGAGTCAACAAGATTGTGGCTTTTTGGACAGGGCCCAAAAGCCCATTTTTTGCAGGCTTACTCAGAGCAGTGAGTCACRCCCTGGGGACGGCAGAGGGAGAGGTGTCTCCTCCAAGAGCTGCATTTTGCAGGGGGTGATGATGGATGCTCAGCTGGCACAGGGGCAGCGAGGGGAAGGAGCAAACATCAGCCCTGGCTCATAACCTCCTTGGTTGTTGGCACACCATGTTGTAATTCCTCCTGCCCCACTCCTTGCAGGTGGCCATGGATATTCTGCCACTGATACATCCCTGACCTCTCTGAGATCTCCCCAGATTGTCCTTTTTATCCTTAACCTCTGTGTTCATCCCTGAATCATCGAATCCCAGAATGGTTTGGGTTGGAAGGGATCTTAAGGACCATGGAGGTCCAATCCCCTACCRAGAGCAGGGACACMTTCCACTGGAGATACTTTGGATCTCTTCAGAGAAGAAGTCACCTCTGCAGACCTCTCCATGCTCACTCTGGGGCAGGAGACCCTACAGCACAGAGAGGGCTTTGGGGTCGTGCTTATGGCAGCAAAGTCTCCCTTCTGCTGTGGTGGGTTTGGGGTCCTGGTGCTCAGGGTGACATCAGCACAAGCCAGAGGGCAGAGCAGCTCAGCCTCACTTTTATACTTTGTTAGGAGACAAAACAACCCCCTGAGGCTCAGGTGRAGCTGCTCAGTTCTGCTCCTGCTCTCCCCATCTAAGATGTACCTCAAGCAGTGTTCAACCCACACAGAGACACTGTACAAGTGCTTTAACCCCCAGGGATTGGGGCATTTAAACCCCAAATCCCTGCAAAAGGTGCACCCTGTCTGAATCCTCGTCTATTCTTATCCATAAACTGCAGGATTTGTCTTTGATACAACACCACRAGCTCTTACTGCCCTCTTGGTTTCCCTGAATGTGACCATTCCCAGCAGTGCCACCTCCTCAGCTGTCACTCAGCTCCTTCACATCCTGCTCTGTAATGAGGCTCTGTACTCAAAGATCACAAAAAAAAAAAACTTCAGCTGCTTTGGGCTGCTCTCTCAAATTCCATATTTTAATTTAATGTAGAAAATGTGCTGATCAGAAAACTCTTGAGKTGATTGTACAGAGTCCAGAAAGAAACTAATTAAACTTTAAAAAGAGTTCAATGTCAACAAACGACTGGAAAAATAGGAAGGAAGAAGCAGAAGATCCCTAATGAACTCAATGTATCAAAGGCAGTGYGAATAAGGACCAACACAGGAGTGTTGGTGGCTTTTCTTGATGATSTCTGCTGAAGGAAGGAGCTGATAAACTCATCCCTGTCCTGCCCCTCAGCTCTGTTTAATTAATTATTTATTTATCTATTTATTATCTATTTACTTTCAACACCTGATTTTCAGTTCAGTTGCTGATCCCAAACCCAAAAGGATGACAGCAGTTTTGCTGCTGGGAATGGAGCAAAAAATCAGGGTGAAGGTATTGTTGAGTCTTGGGCTCTCTGGGCATGGAARAACGTAGTGCAAAGCAAGGCTGAGCTCAGCTTAAGAGCTAAATTCATGACCTATTTAACAAAATCTGATTCCAAGCCATCTTCTGAGCTTTGTACAAAAAAGSATTTTGTACCTGAGGATGGAGATGTGCGGTGAGTGGTGCTTGGGGAGGTGCCAGGGGACATTGGGTACTCCGTCAGGCATTCAGCCCACCCAGTTCTCAAAAAAACCCCACTTTACTGTAATCTGGAGCTTCTAAGCACCTAAAACCTTGAGTGTCTGAGAGGAAGGCCTTTATTCATATAGTGAAATGGCAAAAATTCARATCATTTTAATGTAGATCTTTAGATAATTGTGCTTTTCAGAGTAAATCAAAATCAATTAGTTGATACGAATATAAATATTAAATATCTGCTGCAGAAGAGCTGCCTCAGATCAAAGACATGCTACCACTTTTTTATTAATTTTAATTTTTATTTTATATATATTAATTTAATTTATTACTATTGTTCTGTATTTAATATTGTATTTTTATTGGTTTATATTTATTATTTTATTCTTATCTTTTATTTTCATTATTTCATTTCAGTATTTACTTTTCATACCAGTGTCTTTATAAAAAGAGGAAAGTAGGACACTGGATTATCTTATGAATGGATTATCTCTTCTAAGAATATGGGTATAGTTTTCTACTTACAGTAGTAACACAGTGAAGCTTCCACTAAAGAAATAAGTAAAAAAATGTTAATTTAATTATCCTTTCCTTTAATATTCATGCTAAAATAAGTTTGTGTATCTGGATTCTCAACTCTTCGTTGCCCTGAGTGCATAACAAGGTCTCAGATGTATTTTTGTTGGGCCAGGAAGTTAACAGCAACCGAGAAGAAAATTCATTTTGAGATTCTGGAGTGGATTTAGGGTGGACAGGCAGGTCTGTGGGATTAGGATGATGTYTCTCCAAAGCACCTTCAGCACCCCACAAAATGCAGGGGTCCAGAATGAGTCTGGGAAATTAAAATATCCCTCATCTGTTTACCTGTGAGTGCTGGTTGGATTACAGACATCATGGTGTTACAAAGAATAAATAACTTTTTATTTGTATTATATGTCACTGTGCTGCTGCTGCTCAGCTGAGGATGTCGAGGAGCACCGACCTCGGGGATGAAGAATCCTCAACCTTTCCTGATCTCAATGGGATCTCAAACGCTTCAATTCACTGCTCTGAGCACTAAGACTCCAYCAGAGGCAAACAAACCTCCCCAATGATCCAAATGCACCCACAGCCATCTCTTTTGCATCGTAAAACACCCCCTAAATGGGGTAAAACAGGCCATGAGTCTTCCTTTTTAGGATGAATTTGTATTTTTGTTGGCACACCATGTTGTAATTCTTCCCGCCTCACTCCTTCCTGATGGCCATGGATATTCTGCCACTGATACATCAGGTTTTTTTTTTCCATTACCCACATGAAACCAAACAGATTAAAAAAAAAAATAAAAGGCAAAATATTAAAATTGCCTGCCCTAATTATTTAGTTAATTTAGGGATGTAACCATCCAAACACCACAGTAAGAGCTGGGGCCACCAAACCACTGCACAGGGCTGACTAGTCCAGGGAATCCTGGTCCTCTGAGAAACCTCACTTTTATTAACCTGACATATTTAAAATCACTGCTGCACCCTACACAGAGCGAGAAAATCACACCACGTCCTGCCAGAACACTGCTGGGYTTAAACATCCACAGAAATGTGTTCAGAAAACACATAAACACCAGGAGTACACAAACCCTGCAAGAGGCATTCAGGGATACAGTCTTCCCTTAAAATTTAAGGCACAAACTCCTAAGGGAAAATGCCAGAAAAACAACCGGTGTTTTCTCTAATGCAAGCATCAAAAATGAACTAAAAACCTGAAAATCTCAGGAGACCATTCACGCTACCCTGTTTCTCCCCCTGCTTTTGCATCACCATGAGAGGACCAGAAAAACCAGCCGGGTACCTTTCCCCCTGAGAAAAAAAGCACCAAAAAAAAAAAAAAAAAAAAAAAAAAAAAAAAAAAAAAAGGAGGAAAAAGAAAAAAGAAGCAAGAGAGAGAAAATTGAGAGAGATCTGGCTCACCTTGAAGTCCATTTCCATTTGCACTGGTGCAAGATGGTGGAGGAGAGGCTTGGGGCCTGACAACAGGAGCGAAGGCGCTCTTTTGTTTCACTGCAGAGATGACATTGGCAGGTGAGAATGAGAAAATGCCGTGTGTACTGCTACAGTTTGAAGGGAGGGTGACCGAAGAGGCTGCCATGGTAGGGCTTGACGGCACTACTGCAATAAAGCAAAAATAATCAGGACTCAGATTGAGGTTTTCACGGCAAACACGGAAAAAGAGAGTGATAGGGCCTTGCCTCTTAAAATATATATAGAGATATATATTTATATAAAAAAAATATATATAAAAAAATAAAAATGAAATGCCTTGGCTTGGCCACTCTCTGGATAACAGGCAAACTCTTTTGTGTTGGACTTTTGTTACGAATTGCGCAGTCCAATTTTTTTTTTTTTTTTTTTT
>NW_026623598.1:532467-534967 GCF_030028575.1 Malurus melanocephalus
TTCTGGCACAAACAGATCAATTTATTATTTTCGTTTTTACGTCCAGCCTCCAGAGTCACCCCTCCTTTTATCCAGTAGCTGACAACAGAGGAAATCAAAACAATGCAAGGAGTTGATTTTGTAGTAAATATGAATCTATATGATGATGTGTTACCAAAAATAGACACTTACTGCCATAAGGAGAGTTAGCTGAGGAGCCATTAAGAAATCCAGGGGAACCTGGTACACCTAGATTGGGCATGCCGGCATTGCCATATCCATTCATGCTATTGCTGACTGTGTTGTAATTGGACTGCTGAGGAGTACTGCTGGGAACATATCCTCGCGGGGAAACACTGCTTGTGTTGCGACTGTAACCTACTGTGTTAGAAACCCCCCCACCCCAAAAAAATAATGTTATTTTATAAGATAGACTTAGGGCTGGGGGGTTTCCTCATGCAGCATATATTACACAGTTTTAATTGATTGCACAGCTTTGCTCTGGGTTGTCTCTCACTGCCCCTATCAACTCTTGCAGCTTGAGATAACCTTATCACGCCAACCCTACTTAAATCATCCGCGAGCACTCTATGTTGTCTCTCCTCTTAGCACAGACAGCCAACAAAAGCTCTCTTCGATCCAGCTGTGTCAGGTGCCTTCACGTTTGTCTTTAGGAGCAATTATCAACAGGCTCGAGTCCCGCTTTGTACCAACACACTGCGTGAACTTTCAGCCTCTCCACGCCTTCAAATGCCACAGCTGACAAGGAAAACTTTTTTGTKGCGGTGATTTACTTTAAAAGGCTGTTTTGGGGTCTTCATTTTGTGATTGATATTTTTTATGCTAACAACAAGCTTTYGTAAGGTGTAGCCATCAGTGAAAACTAATTCAAGAGCAAGTACAGAATTTTATAAGGCTTATTAGCTTGGAAACGCATTAAAAGACAATCTTTTTAGAAGAGGAAACATAGCGGAATCAGGATTTTAAACAACAATTTGTTCCTATCTGAGCAATCAATTTAATAATTACGTTGCAAGCAGAAAAAAAATGCGTTTGAACATATCTAATAATCCTGTTTCCCTCCTTTCATTAGTATCAAAATTAATTTTAAATGCAATATGCTGCATGCATTTTCAATTACAACAGGTAAATTAAATCAACTATTACTTTTATTAGTAACATATATGTCACACATGCCTACAAACAAAGTATTTTAAAATCACAGACATCAAATTAGATTTATCTGTGTAAATATTCCAAAACCAGGTGGAGGTACCTAGACATAATTATTTTATGAACCAACCATACACACTGTATATTTACTGCAAATAACAAAGAGCTTTCTACACTTTGCCAATTTTATTTTTTCTTTTCCCCCACTGGAGATGCTTTATGACAACAGTAAACGAAAGAACAAGAAGAATTAAATATTACGAGGAAAGTTAAAGACGGCATTTCATTCCGCGCTCAGACACGCGACTACGGGGACAGAGAGAGAGGGAGGACACGGCGGTGACATGGGCCCGCGCGAACGGGCCTAAAGCGGTCAACAAGGTGAAGGATTAACCCTTGAAACCCCACCTACCTTGGTCGTTGGCTTGCGATGTTTCGGAGACGTTGACGGCGAGCTGGCTGCTGAAGGAGTTGACCCCCATCATGCCGGTGTGGGCGGGAGTGTTGGCTAGAGTGGGGATCTGGTTGTGGTTGCGGGGCACGCTGTACAACGCCTCAGCAATGTCAGCTGCTCGTTTCAGGATTATTTCCTGGAGAGACACGAAATAAGCACCGACRACTCAGATTTGGGCAAGTGCTCCCAGTCGCAATAACGCTAAAATTTACCAAAGAGATTCGCGTGGAATTATAGTGAGGGTGGGGAGGTTCACTGCCTGTTTCAACAGCATCTCCTGTTTCCCCTCCCACACCAATTTCACCTCAGCACAGTAGGTATAAGGAAAGAAATACATTAACATAAAATTCCGGTTCAGCACTGGAAGTCAGGTGAAAATGGTCACAYGCGTTTTATTCGTCTGAGGCAGGAGTTGTATTTTCAGCAGTTCGCAAAATACGGTACAGTTGATCCGCTCGGCTGAGCAGATTTCTTTAGGACTTCCCATTAGTCACTGTATATTTTGGCCCGAGTTCAAGGTTATTCTCTTGCCTTAATGCTTGCTTATGCTTTTGGCACCTTGCACTTAATTGTCATTTCTGATGGGCAAACGAGCGGCCAGAGGAGAAGGGGAAGATGAAGTGCTTCCCTCGGAGCATTGCATCACATGGCAGTGCCCTGGAGGTGGCTGGCAAAGCCCGGCTGCCTACAAAGACGACGTGCTGCTGCTCTGCCAGCCCCGCACGGAGCAGCGATTGATCTACACGTGTCGGCCCGGGAACAAAGAGCGCGCCGCTGACCTACCTGGTTGTTATGGGGCATCCCATATAGAGCTTCAACAAGGTCTGCTGCTCTCTTAAGCAATACTTCCTAAAGGAAAACAAACAACCTGCGTTATGTTTCACTAAGRCAAGA
>NW_026623598.1:547790-550290 GCF_030028575.1 Malurus melanocephalus
TTTAAGTTCCCCCCATTCCACAAAGAAACTAAAAATAGATTTTTCATTAAAAAACCAAAATGACGCCTTTGTCTTTATCTCCCCGATTCCTCGTAATTGCTTCACTTTCCCTGAGATAGCAGGGAGGGAAACAATGGCACTCACTCACTTCTTTCAATTACAGGCCTAAAATTCACAGGTCAGCTCATAATTACGCTCRATCCGATAATGATATAGAATTTTCCTTAAAGTGCTCATGCTAACGTTGGGAAAACGGCCTCCATATTGTTTGTTTACGTATTTACTTATTTTTTTTTATTTATTTTCCTGGCTGGAAAGCCAAGCCCACCCCAGGAGCTGACATCCACAATGCTGTAGGGGTTGTAGGGGTGGCTGCAGGGGTTGTTTAGGAGAAGCTGGAAGGGAATCCTGGGATGCAGGGATGCTCACAAAGGAGGAGATAAGGGCATGTGGCCATGGAATAAAGAGGAATGGCTTTAAACTGGAAAAAAATTAGGTTTAGATGGGAGACTGGGAGAAATTCTTCCATGTGAGGGTGGGGAGGGGCTGGGATGGAATTGCCAGAGAAGCTGTGGCTGCCCCTGGATCCCTGGGAGTGTCCAAGGCCAGGTTAAACAGGGCTGGGAGCAGCCTGGGACAGTGGAAAGAGGGACTTTAAAAGTCCCTTCTGACCCAAACCTGTGTCTGTGATTGGAGTTMACAAAGCAATAATAATAACAAAGCMAYGTTTTGAGCYCTCATTTGTAGCTTTGACACCTTTGAARGGAAAAGTCAAATTGCTCWRTTGAGGAATCATCCATCCTGCTCAGGGTCAGTTGTAGGGTAGGTCAGAACACCCCCAGCAGAAGAGACTTTGTAATAAAAATGTGAACAGGGAGAAGAAATTAGGGAAAACGCTCCCTGGCCTGTTCCAGTCACCCACCAGAGCAACCAGTGCCTTTCTCCTCCACAGAGAATGGAAGGGGGACAGGATGAGGGGAGGGAAAAAACAAAGATGAGTAGCCTGATAATTATTGAAGAAACAATAAATGTGTAGCAAATTCGGGTTTAAATACACTCTGTGTCTCACAAAGTGTCCCCTGACCCTCGAGAACCTGATGCCAGCACTTGTGGGGCTCAGCAGGGCTGGGGCACCCTCACTGCTGCAGAGGGATGATCTGATGGGAGATCATGGTGGGGGTTTGCAGCATCCCCAGCACCTCCAGATAATCCTCAGGGAGCCCCCAGCCCCTCCAGGCTGTCCCCACACAGGACCTGGCTCTGGGCACACCTCTTGGTGGTGGCACTCGGTGACAAGTGAAGCACTAATTCCTCATGACCCCGATTCCTCAAGGACGGGCAGCATTTCCACTTTGACTGAGAACAATTGCGTTCCAGGCTCTGATGTTTGCCAAAAAAGTCATTACCATCATAATAGCTGCAGATTTACTTTAAATGAATGAATGAATGGATGAGATGGAGCAGGAGAGGGAGAGAGCAAGGGAGAATGAATGAAAACCACTTCACAGGCCACACAACCCTCTCAAAATGAGTGAAGCAGGTGGCACTCAGGGGACAGGAGATCGTACACCCTCTGCTCGTGTGTGCTCCCCTGCACCACACTCAGGGCCCTGCTGACCCTCTGGATGGATGGATCTGCTCCAGGAAGCCACAAGGGCTGGATTTAGGGGAGGGGAGCACATCACTGGGGACATGGACATCCCCAGACATCACCCCAATGCTCTGTGCTGCACAGACACCACTCTGCTGCTGCCAGAGMACTGATAYTGSATGTATTTCAATATTTATAGACTTRAAAGGTGAGGTCTGRAGKAGGGAATGGAAAGATTTTGGAGTAAACCCTGCTTGGTGTGTTGGTCAGCAGAGGCACCATGTCTGACCACAGCACAAATCTCAGTGTGAGAACAGTCTGTGGGGTCAACACCCACAAATTTACCATCATTTAAAACCCCAGAATGGGCAGATCATGAGAAATAAAGAACCACATTAGTGAAAAACAGCTCCGAGGAGAAGAACTTGGGGGTGTTGGTTGATGAGAAATTCCTGGTGATTTGGCAGTGCACCCAGAAGGAATTTTTTACAATGAGGGTGGGCAGCCCTGGCACAGGGTGCCCAGAGAAGCTGTGGCTGCCCCTGGATCCCTTTGAGTGCCCAAGGCCAGGCTGGACATTGGGGCTGGGAGCAGCCTGGGACAGTGGGAGGTGTCCCTGCCATGGCAGGGGTGGGATTTAAGATCCTAAGATCCCTTTCCACCCAAACGTTCCAGTTTTTCACAGGGAACATTGCAAAGGGGGGGCCTTGGCACAATTTCAGTGAAGGAAAAGGAAATCTGTGTGACACCAAACTGCTTTCATCATGCCAAGGAAGTCCCACAGCCCAGCACATATGGAACGACAACAAAACATGGCATTTTGTGAAAACAACATATGACTAAAAAACCAAAATATTCTACTCCAGAAATAAGGCACATTCCTGATTTAGTAAAGTGTGTTACCATGTG
>NW_026623598.1:555060-560060 GCF_030028575.1 Malurus melanocephalus
ACATCCACAGCTTGTGCTGGGGACACTGTCACAACCGAGTGCCACCACTGAGTGCCACCACCAAGTGCCACAGTCAGACACCAACCTCTGCAAAGGAGCTGCTGCCCCCTGACAATCTGGGGCATTTCCTCAACCGAGCCAAAGAAGTTGTCRAAATAGGGGCGTGCAACAAAAGCCACGTGGTGGAAGCAGCCAGCATGAAAAGTTCCAAGCGCCACAAATCATCTTTTGGAACTGTTTTGATATGGTCTAGATCAGACTGTGCACCCTTTATTTGCTTGGGAAACKACACCAAACACAGACTCAGAGACAACAGGAATGCAGTGGCACAAACACACTGTAAACACAACCCTGCTGCTCAGCTGAGAGCAAACCAACAGAATCTGCAGAGCTTAAAATATGTGTGCAAAGGTGCAATTTTATCTGTAACATAATTTCATTTCGAAGCATACAAATCACAATTTGCCATAATCAAATAAGGCTGCAGTGCTTATATTCTAATTAAAAAATAATCTCTGATATTTAATTTAGAAACCTGGAAGACTGTACCAGCAAAATTATGGCTACAACCTGCACCGACCACTCGATTTACCCACAGACAGCAAATTTTTCAGGTAGCACTCTTCAAATTATTATTAAACAAGCAAACGCTGCACCGCTCGATATGTATTAAAACAAGTATTGTACCCAGTTATTAATTTGCACTATTCACTTTTAAATGCAGCAAATACCTCATTAATTTAATTTTAGGTGCCCACCAGTTTATATTGCATTTTACAGTCTAGAAGGCAATTTACTATTAACTGGCAATTACATACAGAATGATTGTTAATTCTGCTCCTAAGTGCTAGCTGCTTGAAAATTGTTATCTCTCTCTAATTTTTGACCTTCTTACAACAGGGGTGAGGTACACTGGGAATACAAAGGACTAGTAGAGAAGAGCCGGACATGTCATTTGTGACTCATTCTTTTAATTCACCGTGCTAATCAACTGAACTGCCACAATCTCCCAAGGTAATTGTATCTTTATAATAGTTGAAAGCAGCGGGCAAAAAGGCATGGATAGATGGGGAAAGGCCTTGCCTCTGCCTGCTGGGAGCCAGCACGCTTCTGCTTCTGCGCCGGGCTAATGGGGGCTTTGGAGAAAAATCTGGAACTTTCGCATCTCCCTGCCCCGAYGGTTTAATGTCTCAACTTGTGCGCTCACAAAGCCTTTGTGCACCACACTACACTCTTGTTTCATTATTCCGCAGCCTTGTTGCCCTATGGTCCACCTCCTGCTGGGGAGSTTAAATGTTAGAGTGCCAAGCCAGGCTGCAAGCATGGTGGGACACTGATGGGAAACAGATGCCCTGGGGACCCGGCCCCTCCCTCCGCCAGGCTACAGCATTTTCATTTTCTGAAATACAGCRAGCCTTGGCTTCCCTCTCAATGGCAGCAGTAATTTCCGAAGACTATCTCAGCCACCCTATCACTCTGGGATAAAGCAAAGCAGAAGTTGCTCGGTCAGGCAGGCTCTGGCTTTCTCTCTGTATTTTCTTATTCCTGGGATATTGGCTTTTGTTTCCCTTCGAAGGTGTTTTAAATATCTATTCCTGTTGAAGTGTTGTTAGTTATGTAACTTTATTGCAATTTTATTCCAGTGGGAGAAGCTCATGACATTCTCATGATCCTTTTGAGCATCTTTACTTAGCRATAAAGACAAAAGACAACCCCAGGAAAGAAGGAATTAATGAATTGTTCTTCCAGTTTCATACACATGTGCACTTACACACTAGAAAGAAGTTTGAAACAGCAAAATTAGCCAAATTTKCAAAATCCACACCTAAGAAATCAGTTAAAGGCATTGCTCTAAAGCAAGGCAAAATTCCAGGCTCTGCCCTGARAGCCAGACCGTCATCTGGTTCAAATCTGCGGCGCTTCCCTGCGCGCCGTGGARCTGCACCAGCTCCCAACAGCTCAAATATCTGCAGCTTGGGCTGAGGCTTTTAATTCATTCATTTTTTATTTTGTTGGACACTTCTTTAAGCTCATCATAACTCCCAGGATACTCAGCTGTGGCTTTGCATGAACTCTATGTATATACATAGAGTATATGTATATATGTGTCTGTATGTATCTATGTGTCTGTACATATATATATATATACATATATGTAAAAAATATAGTCCATAAAAGCATTTTTAAGCCCAGAGCAGTGATGGCTCCACCTGTGCTCACCACCTTTGCAGAAAAACAACTGTGGCTTTTGGGGTAAATCATCTGCAYCAAAAGCACCACAGCCACTACCATCCCATTTGGAACCTCTGGTAAAACCCAATCCTAAAGATCAATAAATGTAAATATTCTCCCCCTCATCATCCAGAAAGGAAGCACCCAGGTTTGGATGGCAGTGTTTTTGCTCAGGTTTTGATTTCTTTGGGAATAGAGAGAATATAGGAATCTCAGGTGCTACCATCACTTTAAAGTTAATTTCAAGAGTAGACCTTAGGCAGATACAAAAACACATCCACAGTGAGTTAAGTTTCAAAAGTCCTTGCTTAAAACTACCCAGGAACACACTTTTCCCATTAGATCTAAATTAATAGATAGAAACAGTTGCAGTCTAGTGGGAAAATATTCATCAAAATGCACATCATCTGCACATCATCTGCAATCTGCATTATCTACCCAATAAGCAGCGAGGATTCTCCCCGAATCCCTGCAGTCTGTCGAGTAAACAGTTAAAGGCTCTTTGTTTTCAAAAGAGAGATTGATTCATCAGATCAAATTTATTACCTAGAATGCTCGTCCAAAAATACAGTAAATTAAATCGCTATTTCTCCCTTTTCCCTCCCTGCACCTCGGTTAGATTTATTGGTAAATGCCAGAAAAACTCTTAATACACATTTCAGATAAAAAGGCAGYAGTACTTTATCCCAAAATAAGAATTTTCATATTAAAACCACTGGAAACCGCAAAGTTCCGACTTTTTCCTTGTGCTGTTGTAAATTAAAATCAAATGTATTTAGAAGAATTGGCATAAATAAATCATTCCCAGGCTTGTGAGTTTGTGTCCCAAGTTTCAGGTCTGAGAGAATCTTTAGAGACAGATTGTGAAGAGGGTTGGATAAAGTCATTTGGATCCAACAACAGCTCCTTGAACCGATGCCTAAAACGTCAACTGAACCTTTGGGGAAGTTCAAGAAGTTTGGATAGATGGCCTGAAAAATATTTTGCATCACTGAGCACTTCTTAACTCCTTTTTCTGGCTTGAGCAGAGTAGGAAATACCATTGTTCACTATTTCTGGCTGATATGAAAACAGGAAGTAACAGATCTCTYGTGAGGGAGCCTGATCCCATGGGACATCAGGACATTTTTGAGACCCAAGAGGTTGGATGGCCACCAGAGCTCCTGGGTGCCCATATGAACAGGTCTTTTGAGATCTATCTACCACCAATTACATTTTCTGAATGACACATCCTATTTTTAACAGCATTTTTAATTCCTGGGCATCACTAAGGGATGAGAGCCATCATCCCAAAAGGAATATGGAAACCACACACTTACCAGTGTAGACAAATCGGCCGGGAGCACCTTTGCAGAACTGTTTGGATTTGTAGGAAAGAGTTACTTCAACAACTCCTGGAATGTGCCGTGGTGGTGTTTGAACTCTGATGGCGTGGGGTGTTATCAGCTATAAAAATCATACAGAAAACATACCTTAAACCGAGATGGCACTGATAAGTCTGATGCCAGGCAGTTTACATAATCACAAAAATGACTTTCAATGGCACCCCTTGTCTCCAAACCCTCCCTCCGTGCTGTCACGTTGGAAGATATGGGTTCTACAAGGGKTTTTTTTCAGAAAAAGCTCTGTAAACGATCCTTGGTTTTCGTTTGCAGGAAAGGCCACAGGGCATCATTCATATGAAAATTGCCTCCATATGTCTCCTTAAGGCTACTCCTGGTAATTTTAACACTAATTGTCCAATTGTACTGGGAGACCTCCTACAGCAAGTCTTCCACTAGAGGGCCGTGATGTGCCTCAAGTACATTCCCGGCCGGCCAGTCGATTGTCACACGCGAATTCATGGTTAAAAAGGCACCGTGAAACAAAACCTCATGATACCTCATGTCAATAGCCTATTGACAGCTTGTTAAAATCATTCATGGAAAAAATGTTACAGTTCAAAGCCCACCAATTTAGATAGCTTACCTCACTCCAGACCAACATCGTTCCAAATACGACTTGCAAGCCATCAAAGAAGTTGTCTCCGATTATGATGACAGTGGCCCCACCAGTAGTCCAGCCTTCACTAGGACTGATGGCCTTTATGCACGGAGTAGCTGCTTGTACAAGACAGAAAATCAAGACCTTAGTAGCCCTCCTTGCCCGGCGCGAGCTCTCTTCCCCAATGACAAACCATGCAAAGCACAATAGGAGGAAAGTGCACGATTTCTCGAGGAGGCACACAAAGGGCAACCGTATATCAGCATGTTGATGTATTTAAAGCAAACTATTAAATGTTTTATAAAGCAAAGGCCAAGCAGCAGAACACTGGCGAGCAAGGAAAAACTGGCTTGATATAGCAAATTGTATGTCAGGGCAAATATGGCTATTACAAATGATTAAGCATCGCATGCATGTGGCATGTCGATTTATCTGCTTTGCTGTACAGATCTAAGCAGAGTCAATCAAAAGGTTGTTGAGGGAGATGGAAGAGCAAATGCTCTGAATTTCGATTCCTCATAAGCAGCTAATTGGGTTGGGCTTTTTCATCCGCGAACTTTGCCTTTTGGTTCAAAACTTCATTTTCCTCTGTCACTCCGTAATTACTACTTTTCACTTTTCATCAGGAAAAAATCAAAAGCACTATATTAATACTTTTGTCAAAGGTACACATTTTACATCTAATATTGTTTGTCGACATGAATCCCTGAGCCATTTACTTGACCTCCCTTTGTCTCTAGAGTCTTCACATTTGCATGAGTTATTACAATGGTGCTGTGGAGCAG
>NW_026623598.1:565813-570779 GCF_030028575.1 Malurus melanocephalus
AAAAAAAAAGCATTGCAAATAAAAAAAAAGGACATGTAAATGTGTGCCTACCATTTTCCAGATAAGAAGGGGCCGTACCTTCTGAGGGGTCAAGGCGGCGAGCCCGCCTCCCGTGTTTGGAATTGTTGTGTACAAACATGTTGTCTGAGACAGCCAGCACGTGGCCATCCACATTGACTGTTGTTGATACAACAACCTGGAAAAGAAAACAAAACCCCACATTTCAAAAAATGCTGCAGATTTTCCCCGAATCAGGTCTTGTAAGACAAAACAACATCCTGTTACTTTTCTGTTTCTATTTAAACCCAGTGAATGGCATCTCTGAAYACATCTTTGTTTACGTGGCGACCACTGGTGATTTTTAACTCACAATTGTTTCTCTTCAGAACCTGCTACACTAATTAGAGTTTAATCTCCTATTATGCTAACAAATGAATTCAATTCAGGGAAATATTCTTCTAGCCATTAGTTTCAGAAACACCCCTCTAGCCACTCATTTTAAAAGCTGCTGTTTTGATTGATCTGTTGATATATTGATTAGATAGTTTATCTAATTAAAATTTGTTCACTTGAGACTGTCTTCAAATGAAGGGTTGTGAGGATTCCAAATAAAAAAAGYTTAATAAATCAGGAACAGTCGTAACTCCCCATTTTTTCTTCAGTAAATGATCTCCAGGTCAGTTTTACAATTACATTTAATGTCTGATAATGAACTTTTTTGCATCTGAAAAGGCCGAGTTGAATATGAATAGTGAAAGTGTTTTCAATCCATGAAAAGTATCCCTTCTCAAGTTCATTTGGATGGTGATTGACCCTGGTATGTCAATGGAATTTCCTCCTTTATTTTTGAGTGAAAGGCTCCTATTCTTGTGTCCAGGTTCAGAGTCCGGCCATAGAAGAGATGATGGATAGGGCCTCCTTTGGCTTCCAGCTGCTTCTCAGTCGAAAATGGCAAAGGAACATATGCAAAACGCACAACCTTGGCGACACAAACACCTCCACAACGGAGCCGCGGGRCTCCTTCCGGAAGCGATGGCGCGGGAGCGCGAGCCAGGGAGGAAACCGTGAGCTGGGCTGGGTTTGTGGGGAGCTCAGCTTCRTGAGTGGATTGCTGCTATCCCAGAATGACATTTACATCTCATTTCAATACTCCTGTGMTGTGGGTTCCAGGTTTGCTGAAGGAAGTGTCCACTGAAACATTTTCCTTGGGGTGAGTAGAGTCCGTAAAGTCACGGGTTGAGTCGGGCCTTATCAACCCAGCTGGGGAGGACAGCCAAACGCAAGACAAATTTCAGCTTTCACCTTCCATTTATTTAAATTCGGGCTGTTACAAAGGTGATTGCAGGGTTCTCCCACCAGCTTCTAAACCCAAACACAAACGGAAGGGGAGAAAAGAGCCTCCTTCGCACCGAGCTGGTCCAAGGCATCAGAAGAAAATCCTTGTCTGCTCCTATGTTTTGGATCACCTCTGATCCTGTTTCTTATTCACAAGCCRTAATTAGCTCTCAGCTATCACAGCACCTTTTCTGTGTATCCTGCCTCCTTGGAGACAGCCATCTGCGGTACCCTTCGGAACAGCCCGAGGGCAGYTCTCCACCAGGCTCTTCTGCTTCCCCACTCTCTCCTCCCAGAAGTGGACACTTTCCCTCTTGTCAACATCCACTTCTGGAGAGTGCTGAGGTTGCAYGCTCAGCTCGGCCGCAGAGCTGCTGCCAGGCCGCTGGGCTGTCCTCTTTCACTCTTAATGAGATTCCCAGACTTTCAGCAATATTGCAAAACATGCAAGCGTGATTTCCAGCCAGGATTTCTGGGTTTGKTTCCTAGAACACGGTGTATTAAAGAGACAGAGCAAGGTGTATATGAAAATGACAACTATTTTTGTTCTGTCATGTATATATAGGTCAGCCACCAAGGGAAAATACTGTAGTTCAGCAAAAGAAAGTCGACGTGCTACGCTTTGTTATATCGCCTCRCTCCTGCAGTGCACCTCCACAAAGGTGCTGAGACAGGGAAACCAGGTAAAAATACTGTTCAAGATCTGACATCCTGTTAAGTCCAGTTAAACCTTCTGAGAGGAAGGGAGATTAGCTAAAGAGACCCAGGRAAGTCTTTCTAGTGCCTACTGGCTCCATTGTCGACCACAAGATCACTCGTGACTGATGCTTCATTTAGTCATCAGCGAGACAAAGAGGACATTTCCACTCATTCCAGGTTTGACCTTCTGTTCTGTTCAGATGGATCAATATCACCGATGCCACRTGAAGCTGAGATGCATGAAAAATGGAAGCTTGGCTCGATTGTTTTGAAGGAATATTTTTTTTTTTTCCAGCTACAGATCTTTTCTGTTGGCTGGCTCCAGGGTGCTGGCTTCCCCGGTTGGTTGGCTGTGCATGAAAACAGATGTCACATGTTTTGCTATCAAGTTTAACCACAAGTAATTCTTCTCCAAGCTGAGAAAGTCCTGAACATCTCAATACCACTTTATTGTTGGAATCAACTATGAACCGTTGTGAAATATTTTGAAATAAAAGGCAATTATTTCCTAACAAGCCTTTYGAATGACCCCAGATACAGAGGGAATCATTTGTCCATCCCGTCAGCTGCCTCTCTGTAGTGCTATGATTCACCACAGGATATCTCAAAAGCTGTAAGGAGAAAGTGAAGTATTAAACATTTTCTAACACAGCTGAAACAAGAATACGTGGGTTGGGCCACCACTGCTGGATTTAAAAGTTGTAAATGAGAAAAGTGAGAGCTCCAAACTTCCCTGAGCTCCAGGGTGGGGTTGTTAGTGAATTAAACTGCTCAGTCTATGTCAAACCTCTGCAGGTCTGAGCACACACCACACCACAACTCAAGGTTTTAGGAGGAAGGAAAACTGGGGAAATATTTCCCAGGGAAAGATCCACTTGCTCCAACGCTGATCCATGACAGCCCACTGAAGAGCTGGGCATGTTCCAAGAACCAGCACTTAAATCAATGGGAAGCATGTAAAATACTGACAGCAATTCTTTTCAGCGTTGGAGCTGCACTGGGTGGAAGCACTGACACTATTTTTTTCCTGAGCTCAAGATAAAGATGCAATCAAGACTTTTATAAAGCATCATTCATGCTTTTGGAAAGATCTGTACCTGGAATCTTCGCATGTCTCGTGGGTTGCCTGCATTCTTCAAACAGTTCTGATTGCACTTGAGGAAAAACTTTAGAAAGAATCTATAAAAATACAAAATTGAAATCTATTAGRTTCATCAAAATGTAAATCCGATTTTTAAAAAGTTTAATAAAATTTAATCATAAATAGTTATACCCGAAAGAATACTGGTAGTGAAATATTACTTTCCTATTCGTTAATGAACTTATTTTAAAGCATAAGATCTCTGTCATAAACAGAACATTATTGCCAAGGAAAGGCAAATTTATATTTTTAATTTTTCAACAACTACAAATGTATTGACTCCAGGCCATATCCTTAGCTCAGTGTGGGAAAGTTGATTTCAATGACTCATTGACTTCAAAGGCAATGACTTACACCAGATGAGAATTTGTCTCCATTTTTTTTTTTAATACTTTTCATTTTTTCACAACTTATATTAGCAGTAATGACCTCTACATCGAAAAATTCCAAAGGTAATGATCAATCTTCTGAAAAACACTTGGCTTTGCCTCCGGTTTGGAAACTCTCGCTATTCAAAGGGACTCGATCCAACTCCTGCTGACTCCAGGGAGATCCAGGCAGGATCTGCCCACCGGCAAGGCCTCGGTTCCCTCATTGTTTTTGAAAGGGAAGGAACATGGCAAATTAGGCCCTGTCTTACGACCTCTTCAACCTTTGCCAGCCTTCAGCTGTGAGGAGCCGCTCTACCCAGGGATCGAAATCCAGCTTATTTCTGCTGAGCGGCAACCAGCAATTATTTAGGACTAACCCTTATCATCCAGGCATCTCCCCATAAACCGTTTTTGCAGCAGCGCTGCCCCAGGGGAGCACAGCAAGCACTTAGAGGGAAGGGGAAAGCTTGGGAAGATGGAAACTCCTTTATTCCACCCTCCCACTCCGCAGGAACCAGCGGGTCTGGGAAGTTTCCACCCTGCAGGTGAAGCAAACTGGGGGACCCTCAGTGTCCTGAGCTCACACAGCAGGATATTCGCAGCCTGACACCACTTCTTGTATTTATGCACCCAYGTTTTCAYGTTTYGTAATAAAACTATGCTTTAATTAGGTTTTSTGGCTAATGACAAGCAAAGCTCAGGAGTTTCTCCTCACCCAGAGATCCTCAGGCTCCCCAGTCCAGCAGCCTCGTGCTGCCCACCTTTGAACAGGCTGGACAGAGCTTTCACACTCAGAATATGAACAACTTTTATTTATTCACTCATGTCAGTCTTCATAAGTGACTGTGACCATTCTCTGTGCACAGAAGTTTCTGTGTGCCAGCAGCATTTCTGGCAGGGGGCACGACAGGAACATCTTCCTTTTCTAGAACCTAGTAAGGCCCAAACATGGCCAATGGACAGAACAGCGGCTGCATCGCATCACAGTGATGCTGAGAATCTTCAAGGGTCACACAGGAGTGTCCCCAAATCAAAACCTGTTCCTTTTAATCCCAGCTTTTCCTTTTCTATATAACATAGAGCAGACCCAGGTGTTACCCCAGGACACTCATGCTGAAGGAGCAATCTCTCATATCAGAGAAGCAAGCAGGGAAACAACCAGGTTTACTGAAACTGCATAAATAAATCGATGCTGTCAGTTCAGCTGAATGCACATTTCTTTAAAACTTCCTATCCCAAAACCTGTAAAGGGGTTTTAGCTGTCAAGCTGAAAAAGATCTGGATTTCTGTGGTGGCTGACATGATCTCCTAGYTCAGATGCTCAGGTTTTCTGGATGCTGATGCAGGGATGTTATCAGCAACTCCATGAAACTGCCTCTGTGTCAGCCATAAGTTCCCCCTGATTTTATCTGACATGTTT
>NW_026623598.1:571024-573524 GCF_030028575.1 Malurus melanocephalus
TTGAGATGTTTAATCTCTCAAATCAAATGACAATAGGCCAGGAGGTTTGGAGCTGGATGATCTTTCACATCCTTTCCAACCCAAACCATTCCATGGTTCTGTTTCTAAACATAACATCCTTTCTGTCAGACCTCTGTTTGGCTTTTCTCAGTTTCCACCACCCAGATTGAGTCTGTGCAAGGACCAGCTGATGCCCAGYTCCWTCCAGAGCCACCCAGTGCTGGGAACTGGGAGCTGGGAGCAGCCTCCAGCTCTACGGCTCCTTAGTGCCACATCCAGGCTGAAGAGCAGTATCTTATCTTTTTCTTTTTTTTTTTTTTTTTTTTTTTTTTTCTGATCTCAAATGGGTGTTGCGAGGCTTATTGAGCTAATGTTTGTAAATTGCTCGGAAATTCTCCAATGAATTGTGCACTAGGAATGCTAAGTATTGCTCCTCGTGGATTGTTTTTAGCGTGAAGCATTCATGATGAATTGTTTCTATACAGAGAGCTCCCATCCTGTCAAAGAAAAAAAGGGCCATTAAGCACCCTTTCACTAAACATCAACTGGAACCGGTATTTGTTCAATTATTTGGTGAAAAGGACCCACTCTTGGTGAAATTAGACATCATCAAGTTTATTAGGATGGCTCTGAGCACCAGGCTGGAGTGAACACAAGCAGCATTTCAGCTCCTCCRCATTCCTCGATGCTGAGATATTTTATTGCACTCTTTACTCTGTGCTTCCAGCTCGTGGAGCACAGGTGGCATCAGGACAAGGTTTTCAGAGGAAAATAAAATCCACGCTCCCAGGCAGGGCGTTTCTCTGTGCCAGGAGGTGATGATGGACTCAGTGGTTCCTCTCTGCCCACCAAGGACCGTGGGCACCACAAATCCATCCCTCCCACCCCAACCWCGAGSTCTCTGTGGCACAGCAAGAAGCAARGACCTGGAGCAGAGCTCTGCCTGGTCTCGTTTCAGGCTTTGAGACAAGAATGAGAATTCAAACCTTTCTGAGTTTACCTCTTTCTGCTACATTTTGTATCATGTGCAGAAATTTTAGCCTTTTTTAATAAATACAGTCTTGCAAATCAGCCTTCCTAAGCTGCTCCTAAAATACTGATAGGGAGAAAAATGCAGTCTSTGCCACGTCCCCTCGCTCTGATTTTTTTCCCACCGCTAGAACAAGGCCTGCTACCCTCTTAATTAAAATGTATTACCTTCCACAAGACTCCACTATTTTAAGCTAAAAATTTACATCTTTTATTAACTCACCTCACCTATACACTTAGCTCTGATGCCTCTCGCCGCCCATCTGCCATCCACATACAGTGAGTCACTTGATATTCCACCCACCAATTTTTCCTAACAACCACTGTGCAATTAAACTCAACACGTTCTGTTGCGAGGTAAATTAGGCACACCTGCGGCCAGCCTGCATTTGAACCGCATCAGAAAAGGACCTAACAAGGTGAGAGCAGTACCACAAAGTTATAGGCCTGTCAAGCAATTAGGTTTTCACTTCTGGGACATCCGCACAGTGCAATTATGCTACACATTACAACCTGGCTAATCTTCTGAACAAATGTCATGTCTCGGAGAAGCGAGGAAAAGCAGTTCATCTGCAAATGTGGCTGCTCTTAAGCCTCCACCTTATGCACATAACAACCTACAGGAGACTTTTTTTTTTTTTTTGTGAAATGAAAGATGTTTTTTTTTTTTTCCACAGAAGATTTTTTAAACCCTGCAAGTGCCTTTTCATCCTGTTCACCTCTTCTTAACCTCTGTGAGAGGAGGTGTTGTAGCAAATAGACCAGAAAGACTTTTGTACTTGAATTTCAACACTAAGCAAGAAAATCCTCGGTGTTATAAGCACGAGYGGTGGCTTCAGTTTGGTCCAATTCAAACACCACTTGGCTAAAGGAATATTTGTGGCAGAAAACCACYTATTACACCCCAGAAACACCATTAATAAAGTGTATTTCCACCAGACCACAAAGAGAAGAGTCACTCRCGCAAATAAACCTCGGAAGGAAGTAAATGCTTAATTCTTTTTATTTCAGTTACCAAGTCTGAGCGTCCTGGTGACAACACCYTGAGCCAAACTCTGTGCTGGTGACAGGAGAGGTCACAAGGAAGGCGGTGGAACCCTGCAGTGACAGCAGCCTCCACCCCTGAATCCAATGAGATCTTCCCAACATCCAACTCAAACCAGACAGAAGACACAAAACCGTGCCAGCCCTGCAGACAGCATYTTGTTTGACTCCAATAATTCCGTTTCATTTTTATCTGTATCTCAGGTACACAGTTTTGTTGTTCAATTAAGCCTGCAGATGAGCTCTTGCTGTACTACAAAATACAGAATTGTTAACAAATGACAGGTCTGCTCTACTTTCATGAGGAAAAAAAAAAGATGGGATTTGGATCATTATCTGTGATTTTGAAGTTCTTTGGAGGAGAAGCTGTCCACAGGGGCACGGTGCTGTTAGGGGGTGGAGGYAGGAGAGAGCAGGAGAAGAGGAG
>NW_026623598.1:596870-601870 GCF_030028575.1 Malurus melanocephalus
TAAAATCATAGRAAGGCTTGGGTTGGAGGGGAGCTCTGAAGATCACCTAATTGCAGCCCCCAGCGTGAGCTTTGTAAGCACTTGAGGACTGCCCTGTTTCTCTATAAAATGCACCAGGAGCTGACCAGCCCAGCGTGAGGTGGTGTCCCCAAATGAGTCCACAGGTCTGGTTTTTCCARTGGGAGTCCTCGAGCCAGCAGCACRGAATCAGGGTTCATAATTCACTCCACTGGAACAACCCCAGCCAATTCCTTCTCCCCATGAAATCCAGTCAAGGGAAATCTTCATCTGGACTCTCTCAGTCATCTCTGGGTTGTGCTGGGATCCTCAGGAACGTGGTGCCTTCAGGAGTTGCATTCTCAGCCTTCACCTCGATGTTGGCCTAGGCTGTTCTCCACTCAGAGGTTTTGCCTCTTCTCAAGTAACTTTTCCAAGTTCCAGGGATCTGAGTGTGAATAAGGTGCAACCTCACACTCACACAGAGGAGCGTCCTCCCAGCTTGGACCATCACCACCATGACGGGATGGACAATTTTCTGGTGGGAACCTCATGAAGAAGACAGTGGTGTTGGAAGGAGCTGAGCTCCACATCCATGAGAAAAGCAGAAGAGCCACGCACATATTGAGGAGGAACATCTGGGCTATTGTCAGCATCTTACACRCATTTACTTAATTGCAATCTTGAATGAAATTGTCCGTCATAAAAGATGCCTCGAGAATTTTGATCTCAGCCGTCTATCGGCAGCGTCTGCTCCCATCGTTTGTCTTAATTTTATTTCACTACCACTAACTGTAGGCACTACTTCAGAAATATTTTGAATTTAGTTTTAATTGTACAGCTTTCAACTCACGCAACATTTCTCTTTGTGTTGAAAGCATCACGGTGATTTATCCTCATTATTGTGTAAATAGGTTTCGGCAGTTCTCAGTAAATAAAACAAAGAGTGACAGGAGGAGAAGGGGGAATTTGCTTTCCTACCAATTAGAGTAGCCTTAGGCAGTACTTTTAAGAGGAGATAAATCCTGCAAATCACTAAAATGATCCTGTCACATGCACCAAATATTAAAATCACACAGCGGCGCACTTCATACAGTTTGCTTTGGTTTAATGAGTTGGGGTGGGCTTCGTCATGAGGTTTGCATCTCGCAGTTGGGGACTCTTGATTGACAGTGAAGATCATGCCCAACTGCAGCTTCCTAACCAGTAGGGCCAGATGGAAAATCACAATTCATGTTTAATATGCAGTTTTTCAGCTAACGAAAATTCCCAAATTGTCTCCTCACCTCCTACCTGAAATTTTTTTTTCCCATAATAAATGCAAAATATGCTTCATATTAGCCAAGAGTGGTTTTTTTCCCCCTTCCAGCAAGTTATTAAAAAAATCCTGTATAAATGATCCCTATTAAGTGAACAACCTGTTAACTTCTTCAATTATGTAAGTTATTAAAAGATAAGTTTGTGAAACATCTGTTGTCACACTTAGACACTTTTCAAAGYGAGTAAGTGGCCTGTCAGGGTACAGAGAGAATCACAGAAGAAGAAGACAGTTTAAAAGTACTAAAGAAGTAAACAAATGCTTTGTTCTCCTAAATTTTGCTGCTGCACCACGGTGGGGAGGTGCTTKACAGCAGAGAACACAACCTGGTAAAATCTGCCAGGGTGTTTTTAGCCCCTGGAACAAAACATGATGATATAGCATAATATATGTAATAACCAGATGGTTGATATCAAGCTTTTAATGACAAACAAGGCATAGCAGACGTCTTGCATGAAGCCATAGTGGCCCTTACAGCTCACAGCCTCGCTGTTAGAGCTCAGACTGCCCTATTTTCAATTATTATCTCCCCCTCCACCGTTCTCCTGCAGTCGAGTTTTACACTCTGACATTTATACTTAGTATATTGAGCAATGATTGTTACCTTGTTCCAGCATTTTTTTGTGCAATGCTTTATGAGAGTGGAACTAAATGTATGACAGGAACCCCAGTAACCTGAGACCCTGGGTCAGTAATGTATTAAAACAAAACAAGACACACATGGCTTTGGCACAGCAAGAAATCATGCAGGAATGGGGACTGAGACAGGCTGAGATAAAGAAGGCCCTACCTAACAGCTGCAATTATARCCTTCGTTATATGAGTCAATCCATTACTGCATATAGGCTTGACAAATTACCATAAATGCCACGCCAGAACAACAGCCAAGTAATTTAGCTTCGTCCTGGACACTTTGAAAGTTGGTACATCTAAATATCGCAGCGAGGCCTAATTAATTAATCAGTCTTGTTGGTAGTGTAATGATTATAATTTTATTTTTTTTTTTAATTTAAAAACTCCCTCCAACTAAACAACTGGCAAATTATGATTATAGCGGTTGGAGGATAAAATCATTGATCTGTGCTCTCGTTCGAAATGGAATTGCACATCAATTTGTAAACGTCCCAAAATAAATACAAGTTTTTCATCGCTCCTTCCAATAACGTATATCTGCAAATTAAAGACTTTACATTAAAGAAATTCTCGCTGTCAACTGCCCACGAGGTAACAAATGCTTGCAGAACCTCCACAGAGTATTGATTTAKAAGTATTAAATGATATTATTCTATTTTATCACTTTCTCATATGTAGAAGAGCTGTCCTGCTCCGCGCCCGGGATGGAGAATGATGATTAACATTACCTCACACATTTATATTCCCTGAAAAATATGGAGCGCCGTGACTTCCACAGGGCACATCTCCCTAACCTTGCAATTTATTAAGTCAATGTCTGATCAGCCTCCTCATAGACACTTTGCCCATCACATTTAAGCGTTTCAGAATTAACAGCGCTGCCCTTCCAGGAGGTGAACTCGGCTCCGTGTCGCTGGGTTTGAGTGGGGGCAGAACACAAAGGGGCTGAAAGCAGCTCTGTGGGGCTGGGGGTGCTTCTGGCCACCCCATTGGGACTGGGGACTGGGAATTGGGGACTGGGGACTGGGGACTGGGGACTGGGGACTAACCCCACCCCAGAGTGGAGCCCTGTAGGCTGGGGGTGCTTCTGTCCATCCCACTGGGACTGGGGACTGGGGACTGACCCCACTCCAGAGTGGAGCTCTGTGGGGCTGGGGGTGCTCCTGCCTACCCCATTGGGACTGGGGACTGGGGATTGGGGACTGGGGACTGGGAATTGGGGACTGGGGACTGGGGACTGGGGATTGGGGACTGGGGACTGGGAACTGGGAATTGGGGACTGGGGAGTGGGGAGTGGGAATTGGGGAGTGGGGACTGGGGACTGGGAATTGGGGAGTGGGGAGTGGGGATTGGGGACTGGGGACTGACCCCCACCCCAAAGTGGAGCCCTGTGGGGCTGGGGGTGCTTCTGCCTACCCCATTGGGACTGGGGACTGGGAATTGGGGATTGGGGACTGGGGACTGGGGACTGACCCTTACCCACCCCAGAGAGGAGCCCTGTGGGGCTGGGGATGCTTCTGACCACCCCATTGGGACTGGGGACTGGGGACTGGGGACTGACCCCACCCCAGAGAGGAGCCCTGCAGGGCTGAGAGTCCTTCTGGCCATCCCACTGGGACTGGGGACTGATCCCCACCCTGGTGTGGAGCCTTGCAGGGCTAGGGGTCCTTCTGGCCACCCCATTGGGATTGGGGACTGACCCCCACCCCAAAGTGGAGCCCTGCAGGGCTGGGGATTCTTCTGGCCACCCCACTGGGACTGGGGACTGGGAATTAGGGACTAGGGACTGACTCCCACCCCAAAGTGGAGGCCTGTGGGGCTGGGGGTCATTCTGGCCACCCCATTGGGACTGGGGAATGACCTCACCCCAAAGTGGAGCCCTGCAGGACTAGGGGTCCTTCTGGCCACCCCATTGGGACTGGGGACTGATCCCCACCCCGGTGCGGATCCCTCTAGGTCAGGTCTGCACCCTTCCCCAGCAGCTCAGCCTATCCACAGTGCTGTGCTCCAGATGAACATCCTCGCAGTCTGATCTGGGTCATAATTTGTGTTTGTCAAGGTTTTCCTCCTCCCAGCTCCCAGTTACAAACTGAAGGGTTTCACAGCGTGGTCCTGCTGCCCACAGCAGCTCCAGGTGGGCACTCAGCATTCCCACAATGAAACTCCAGGTGGTTTTTGCAYATGGAACTAGGCAGGGAGGGATTCTGCCACGCTGGGAAACTGCTGTGACACATCCAAGATGTCAGAGAAAACACACGGTAGGAACAGAAAAAGAAATTCTGCTCGAGACTAATCAGTGGGACCCAACCAGAGGGATGACTCCATCCTTGCTCCTCCCTCAGACACTAAATATTCCCTAAATGTTGATATTYCAGCACTAAATGAACAGAAGGAGGTACAGATAAGTCTCTTTCACTAAACAATCCCAATGAACACCTTGAAAAATACCCATGGTGGGCATCAGCCATAGCAATGCTCCTGGACTCCAGCAGCCATCACCCAGGTAAAGACTGATCAGACTTGTGTTGTAAAGGGGATAAAATTCAGGTTACAGCAGACAACTTTCGACTGAAACAGCCAGTGTTTGACTTTCCACCTCATGTTCCTTCACAGATTCACGGATTATTCCGAGYTGGAAGGGCCCCACCAGGATCATGGAGTCCAGCTCTGAACTAAATGACCCATGCAGGGATTGAACCCACGAGCTCTCTGTGGGATTTCCACTCTCAGAAGTGGAAGATGGGAATGGTGTTACCTGGGAGCCTCCAACTGCTCCCTGGAACATCAGGAGGAGCAGAGATCCCACCCCAGCTCTGTGAGGATCTCAGTTCAGCTGAGACCAGAGGATGAGAGGCTCCAGCCCCCGTGAGCTGCAAGCTCTGAGCGAGGGAACTTTGGGCTCTGAGCTCAGCACTTCTCACATGACAACTTAGTCTAATTGAGTGGGACAAATTATCTTACAATGGACTCTGAGCAACAGCAGCAGGACTAAATCCATACTCCAGCTAACTCTGAACACATAATTTAGCCATGAGAGACTCGCAGCGTCAGG
>NW_026623598.1:611870-626870 GCF_030028575.1 Malurus melanocephalus
TCCTGGGATGCTGCAATGGAGCCATGAGAACAGGGACGGTCACAGAGGGGCAGGAACTCCCCAGGAATGTCCCAAAAAATGGAATTAATCCAAGGGTCAGCCCTGGTCCAGCCACAATGGAAACCTCCCCCCCTCCACCTGAAACCTCCTGACACAACTGCAGAACTTGTAGAAATACCCGAACCATAAAAACATTGTTCAGATGGAGAAAAAAAATAATTAATTTAGCTCATGTCTGCTGCCTGAGCATTGGCACGAGCRTTTCCTGGTGGCCCAGGGCAGATCATTGGTGCCACTGTCGATGGAAAATGTGTGGGGAAAAAAAAAAAATTCGCTGTGGGGAATTCCTCACCATGTCAGAGACAGATCTTGGTGTTCTCTGCTTGTTCAGTCCCTGAGGTGGCTCTAGCTCTGTAGATTCAAAGTAATCTTTTACCAAAAAAAAAAAAACAACCCAAACCCTGAGTGCTTCACCTCTGCCATTTTTATCATCTTAAGAAAAAAGCACAAACCAGTGCCTGTGCATGGTTCAAAAATTCAACAACTTCTTGGATTCGTTTGGTTCCTATTAATTCTTATTTTCACCGTCCCACAGTTCATCTGAACAAACTGCTGCTGTTCTGCACATCCTTCTCGACCCTCTTGAGCATCTCTGGTAACTTCAAGCCARGGTAGAACATTTTGAGTCACGTCCTTGCAATTCATACCATCAACCTGCAGATTTTCTGCTGTACCTTTCTGCCAGATTTCCATTAAGATTTATGCTACTGAAAAATATTGCAGCTTTCATGCTCTGCATTCAGCTATTCACACGCTAATTTATAAATACAATGCAAATTATCATGGTTTTTTTTTTTTTTTCCTTAAATCAGGGCATGCCTTCACAGTGCATATTTTTACTCTTTCCTTTCTTATCTCCCCAGAAGAGAAGAGAAAAAGCTGCTCCACTCATGATGGGAATGGGACCAAGGAAGAGATATTTCACCAAAAAAAGCTCTTTTAWCCACTCTGAATCCTGCACTGAGGAAAAGCAACAATCCAGCTCACTCAAATCACCTTGTGAATGAGAAAATAGCTGAGCRAGGCTGCTCTGCCCAGCCAAGCCACAGGGCTCCATTCCAGGTGAAGACAGGTCTGGGTTTGGACACTTCTGAAGAAATGTGACCAAAATTTGCTTCGGAGGGGAAAAAAAATTGGGTAATTGAAGTCAGAAATGGGGCTTTTTTCTCCCCCTCCGCCTTATGAAAGACAGTAAAACTAGTGTAAAATCAGTGTAACTTAATTGAYTTTCCAATGCTAATTTATGCTAATGGAGGTTCTGGTCCATAGTTTTCACCTGGGAACTCAATAGCAATGAGTGATGGCTCCAATTAGTCATTATAATTGTGAGTTGCTAAAGCTAATATTAGTAGAACTGCGTGGCATTCCGGGTATCTCCCCAAACTTTTCCAACAATGTTCCACACACTTAGATTGGGTTCAGGTCTCATTTGGGTTTTTTGGGTCATCTCTGGCAGATGCAGAGGGAGTTCCTTCACCAAAAACCTCTGGTGGGTGCCCACAGCTCCCAACCCAGTGATGGGAACAAYTGCAATATTTGATGGTTGATCACCAAATTAGGCAGCTTTAATATCYAAAATACAGCAAAAAGTTGGATATTTTATCTGAGGAGATCCATGCTGGATAATTAATCCAAGTTCTTTAATCTGTATCTGCAAACCATCAACAGATTTGATGTTTTGGGTTGGGCACGAAGAGCAGTTTTGTCTGTCAGACACGGTCAAACCTCTCAGGATTTCCCAGGAAGGTCCCTGACCTCTCYTGGGGATCTGCAGTGCCTCTGATTTCCTGGAACAACTTCCAATTTGTGTTTGGAYAAYGCTCTCAGGCACAGGGGGGATTTTTTGGGGYRTCCTGGGCAGGGCCAGGAGTTGGACTCGAWGCTCCTGATGGGTCCCTTCCAAYTCAGCACATTCTRTGATTYTAAATACAYYAAATTAATTCAAATGAATACAAATAAATAAATTATCTTTATAGCATATTCCTGTCTTGATTARTCAGATAAGAAATTCCCCACTGCCCAGAAATGTTCAAATTCTGTGAATGAAAAGTTTCAAACCCCAAAACACTCGGAGCCCTCCACAAGGCCGGGTTTAAGGGATGAGTAAATTCCCCAGATGGATGAGGAACAGGTGGAAATGTTGGCACCTCATCCAGGCAGGATTTCTGGGGGAGATAAAGGGCTCTCGTATCTCCACCCTCAGCAGAGGAGAAGCTGATAATGGTTTGATGACAGYCATGGGACAATTTTATCTTCTCCCAGCTCCCTTTCCATGGAGATGGGGTGGGATGGTGTCCACCCTACAGTGCTCTGACCCAGGCTGGTGTGGGTCCCTCCACACCAACCTTCAAAACAGGCCTGAAATAATCACTCAAATTTGCTTGTATTAAATAGAATTAAACCTTTGCCTATTTTTAAAGGAGGCTTTTTTTGGAAAGGTGCTTTATTGTAAGGTTTTTACCCTCTGAAGTGAGTTCCCTGCTCACTATTTCTAGGAAATGTGGTTTCCTTTGACAAAAACAAATGGGAAATGTATGGAATGCATGCACTACCTGTAGGCATTTTTCTTTTTGCCTAGAGCTCAGTGCTACCACTGTTCACCAAGAAAAGCAGGAATCACTGGCCAGGGAAGAGGGATCTGCACCACAACGGACAAAACAAATGGATTCATTTCATCCTTTATGCAAGRCTGTGAATTTATTTCCCATCACTGCAAATGATCAGAGTTTTCAACCCTCAGCTSCACACACAGCACCAGGCTGTGGATTCATGAGAAGGTTTTGTCTCATCCTCTGTCCTTCACCTGTGGAAATTTGTAAAGGACATTGGAACATCTCCACCTCTAAGTTACAGGGGTTCTACTTTGTTGAAACAAAAATCAAAAGATGACACCAGAATGTAGAATCTCAATTAATTASCCATGCCTTTAGAAAAGGGGAGTGATAATTGCTGTGGGACAGATCTTCAGAGAATCCCACAATGGTTTGGAAAGGGCCCCAAATCCCCCCCCAGTGCCACCCCAGCCATGGCAGGGACACCTCCCACTGTCCCAGGCTGCTCCCAGCCCCAATGTCCAGCCTGGCCTTGGGCACTCAAAGGGATCCAGGGGCAGCCACAGCTTCTCTGGGCACCCTGTGCCAGGGCTGCCCACCCTACAGGGAACAATTCCTGCCCAAWATCCCATCCATCCCTGCCCTCTGGCACTGGGAGCCATTCCCTGGCTCCTGTCCCTCCATCCCTTGTCCCCAGTCCCTCTCCAGCTCTCCTGGAGCCCCTTTAGGCCCCAAAAGGGGSTCTGAGCTCTCCCTGTCCCTTCTCCTCCCCAGRTGAGCACCCCCAGCTCTCCCAGTCTGTTTCCATAGGACAGGCATAATYTGCTTATTWAARYTGCAAAATGAGGACTGTGCTGAGTTTCTTACATAAAAGCTCATTTCACACAGGCTATGACAAAGAGTAGGTGAAATAATTCTTACGGGTTGAAATAATACGTTAATAAAAGAATTAAATATAAAATAAATATCAGAAATCACGATATTGATAATTCCAGCAGATCTGCTGTTTTTTTCCAGGGCAGAAGGATCCAGCACAGAGCACACACACGCCTGTATTCTGCTCATAACTCATTTCCAGGTTATAATTTAGCTGCACTTTGATCCAGCAATGAAAGAGTACCCGAGTCCCTTCTCAGAAAGCTGTTTTGGAAAGAGTCGTGCTGGCTTTAGGGAAAAAAAGAAAAAAAAACGTGGTGGGGGATGGATGGATGCTGAGGGCTCTCCACGTTAAGGGGCACTCTGAAATTACCTAAGGCTTTCTCTAGGCTTGTTCCATTCTGTCAGAAGTATTTACGTTCCCAGAGAGCCGTAAGTCAGCTGTGGAAAATGCAGCAAGGAAATTCCTCGAGAAAGGACAAGAAAGACTGACAAAATCAAGAGGAACAATACTCAACATCTGCCACAAACCACTTGATTTGGAGAGGAACAAGAATGTTCCCTCTCCCAGCACTCTGGGCTTGCAGGAGACTGCAGGAGAGGAGGAACAGCCAAGTGTTAAGGTTCTTCCTTTTCACAGAGGGTAATTTTATGTTGCTAGAAATAAAGATTTAATTTTTGTCCTCAAGGACTTTTTCCCTGGAAAGCTTTAACAATAAGGAAAGAGAAGGTTCTATTCTTAGCTTATTTTGGCAACTAATCCAATTAGCAACGGTAGTTGATTGGAGAGCCAACCAACTGAAATGAACTTGCCCGTAAATCTTATCTTTTAATAACTTCAGCAACTTCCTCGCATTTATTTTTTTTTTTCTCTGTCTATTTCAGAATTCATGGTTTCCTGGTTACCTCCCAGCATTTGAGACCCTCGGTAGCTCTTTCTGGTTCTCCTCTTTGGCTGCTGGCACCGTGTGACATTGGTGTCACCTTCTAGGGTGGGAGAAGGGATGGCTCAGGACCTTTTGGGTGGGAACCACTGCAATTCACCATTTCTTGCTCTCTTTCCTTTCATTCCTTATCTCCCCTTTGCTTCTCATCTCCCTTCTGCCTTTTTAATTTTTTTTATTATTATCCCAATCCAGGCTCAGTTTCTCTCCATCTTCTTTTCCATCTTTGCAAAAAGAACGATTTTCCCGTGTTGATCCTTCCTTAAAGGGTGTCTGACACTCCTTGTGCTGCCTCTCCTGTTCTTCCTCCACTCTCAGAGTAAAGAACGAGGTGTCAGAGCCCCTTCCCCAGATCCTCATTGAGGGAGGAACTCACTAATTAGCTGGGAGAGTTTTCCTGGGAGGGAGAGCAGAGGAATGTGCTCCCACCGGGACAGGATAGAGGTTCCCAGCCTTATCACTTCCCTGCCATGAACAAAGAAATACCTGCTAAAATGTAGGGATCTWTTTTTTGTTAGGAGGCCACAGCTAAGTTTGATAATGTCTTTTAAATGTTTCAAAGCTGTGGATGTCCCACGGGCAYAGGAAAATCATTTCTAGGGGTGTTTTAAGGATGTAGAAAGTTGCATGAAGTGCTTTGTTTTACACCCTCYTGTATATTTTGTGATTATGGAGCTGAAATAACTTTTTTTACAAGCCCATTCCTCATCCAGCTGAAGTAAACAATTAATTACAGATATTTTTTAATCACTGCTCTCAAAACTTGTTGATAATGTTAAAAYTGTGGAAAGGACAAGTCAGGAGTTGGAAAGAAAGAAACCACAGGGATCAGAAATCCCTGCAGGCTGCTTCCCTCTCCCCCAGCCAAGCCCTCTGGGCAGCTCTGCTCACACCAGCACYGGGGAGGTGATGATGGATTCTGCAGGACTCATTTCTCAGCGCCTGGCTTCACCCCAGAATGGGATTTCAGCATTTTGCTGCAACTGAAGGCAATGATAGCTGGGTTTTGGGCAGAGAAAAAGCTCATTTATGTCCATAATTATGAATATTGTGCATCACTGCATGATAAATACCTGTACAGATGTGCTGCAYGCTGTAAAAATCAGAGCCTGGACTTCTCCTGTGAAGCATCCACAGAGAGGTTGCCCTGATTAATTCCTAATTCCTCAGTGGTTCCATTTTCCATTTCCAGAGCTGGGATTTCTGTGTGACAAGGACACCACTGCAGGCTCACAGGGGTGACGAGCTCTGTGAGATGGCTCAGGGAGAAATTTGGGGTTTTTTTTTTTTTTTTGAGACAAGGCTTGAATAACACTCAATAAGTAAAGCATGAGGACCACACACTGAACAATGAGGGGAAAAATACAGAACAGAACTGAACAAAGTGGGGGTGATGTAGGGGGRAAAAACCCTGTTTCTGATTATGGAACAGGACCCAACATCCTCGTGGATGTGCACAGGGAGCCCAAGCAAAGCTTGCAGGGGTTACCTTCATTACAGCATCTTTAATTCCAAATGCTTGTCTTTGCAACCTTAAGGGTGTTCTTCGCCTGTAATTGTTTGTATGCTAAAGAGAGGAACTAGGCCCATTAGCAAATGAGGAGAGGAAAAAGATTAATGACAATTCAGAAATAACTAGAACTGATTTGGCACTGGGGATCTGCCCCAGTTAGAGCCTTCAGGGCCAGTCCCCAGCACTCCAGCAGCAGCTCGGATCCATAAAGCAAAGCAGGAGCTCTGCTGCCACTCGTGTGAACTCTGCAGAAATCAAGCAAATTTATTTTTTAATTTCCGCGTATGTTTTGTCAGCCAAATTTTGTGGTTTGGGTTTGAAGCGGGGTTTATCAGTGCTCATTAGYGCCTGAAATTCTCTCTGGGGTCACAACAGCCCTTAAAAACGAGGTYTTGGAAGTTTAACTTTTTGTGAGAGTTAGTAAAAAATACAGGTATAAACAGCCATTAAAAGGTAATGTATAGTGAGTGGCCAGGATGGACATGAATGCCATATGCATTATTTAGTAAATTGGACGTGCAGCCAATGGCTGGCTTAGAAATAATGAAGTGTGGTGATGGTAGGAAAATTAGCAAAAGGTGAAGAAGTTGATTCTTGCTGATGGATGCAAACAGCAAAGCAGGTGTTGGGTTGGCTCAGTGACAAACGAGGGGGGCCACAAGAAATGGCRAAAGGAAGCCAAAGCTGCAATGGTGAGGGGAGTGGGGGTACAGCAGAGAGAGGAGGGAGAGTAAGAGGGGGAAATACAGAAAATATATAGGAAAATCATGAAATCATGGAGTCCTTTAGGGTGGAGAAGAGCTTCAAGATCAACAGGTCCGAATATAAAACTGACATTGCCAAGGCCACAACTCAACCATGTCCCCAAGTGCCACAACTCAACCATGTCCCCATGTCCCCCATCTACACAGCTTCCCAATCCCTGCAAAGCCACAATGATTTGAGCCCCCAAAACCCCACAAACATGCCCAGGGTGGGCACAGGGCAGTGTCTGGCTGGGGCACAGTGCTGCTTTGTGCCAGGGTGACAAACACAGGATCTGGGATGGTGGAAGGTATCCCAACCCCTGGCTGGACCAGGATGGGCTGCAAAGTCCTTTCCAACCCAAACCATTCCAGRATCCTCTGATTCTGTGAGAAGATTGAGACAAATTCTGGGATCCATTTGCAGGATTATGGGACAACAGCTGCRTCCCTCAGCAGGGATGTGTTTATGGGAAAAGCAGAAGGGTTGGGAAGGGTAAGGGTTTCACAGTGTGAGTTGCTGCCTTTTGAGGCAGGAGAGGAAAATGGGGAGAAGGATGAAGAGGGGAGGATGCTGCAAGCCTGACACCCAGGACTGGAGCTCTTCCCTCTACTGAAAGAAAAGAAAATTTGTTTGTGGAGAAGAATTTGTTTGTGGCTTGGAGGTGATGCCTGCAAAGGAAATYCCAGCGCTGTGACACGAGTGACAGTGCCCAGGGGTGGCACCAGCAGCCTCAGCCCAGACTTTTGAAGCTGATGTTGGCTTTTGCTCACATTTGGTTCACTTCAGTGCAAACCCCAAGGAGAGATTCAGGGGAGAGGATGAGATAGGTCTGCAGAGAAAAACAAGGCAAAGGAACAGTGACAGACCTGGAGCTCACTCAGTGTGAGAGCTGAGGCTCTTTGGGGGAAGGAGATCACACACAGAAAGGAGAAAATGGGGCCAAAACCAAACCAAGCTGGGTGAACAGCAAGGAAGGAAAGGACACAAGTCAGCCCAGCACAGAGGACAAAATTCCAAGGCCGTAGGAAGGGAAAACTCCTTAGGAGGAGCCTATGATTGACCAGGAGAGAATTAAAAAACATCAGATGACCAAGGTGATAGAACATCAAAAAACTGCTAAAATGTTAGGAGTGGAACAAAGAKAACAAAATCCAGGATGGAGGAAGAGAATGGATGGAAAAATACTGACTTAGAGGAATGCTGGGCAGAAGAAAAACTGGAGAAGGAGAGAGTTTGGACAGAGCCAAGGTCAGAGGGGGTCACATGTGGAGCAGAGGCTGCTGGGGTTGGCAGGTGTTTCATCAAGATGTTTTAAAAGTGCATTGAAAAAATTAGAAAAGAGAGAACACAGTTGAACAAAATGAAGGGGAGAAACAGCAGGAAGCAGGAAAAAAACCCAGTGTGAGGAATAAATCAGCAGAGGACGCTCAGCTCCAACCCCAGTGCTGGGAGACAGACAGGGAGCACCATCCCCTGCCCAAAACTGCTGCACTTATCCTGCCATTAGCAGGGTAATTCCTGAGCAGGAACACAACTCTGTAATGCAGCAAAATGAGATTTGAGGGCTGGATTGAATATTGAGATTCCTAATTGCAGTGCAGTTAGACCCAGCGTTGCAGCCATCAGAATATTCCCATCCGTGGTTTCCTTCAGAAAACCCCACACAGGAGTTTCACAGCCTTTTTGGGGTTTCCAAAGACTCCCACCCCATTTCCTTTGGCGCTGAACCCGATTCCATCTGGGTGGGGACTCAGAAACCCCAGAAACTGCTGCACATCTGACACTGCCACTTAACGAGCCATCCGTCAAACTCTTTTTARGAACAAAAAGGGCTTTCACAGCACTTATTTTTCACATGTCACACGGCATTAAAGACCTGAAATTTCCTCCACCACGTGGTGACAAAATCACGGTACGTAAAAAACTACGAAATCGCGCAAAGAGAAATAATCCTAAATACATAAAGAGAACCTTAAATATCTAAAGATCAGTTAACCCTCACCATTCTATGACTCGAAATAATTGTGCCTCACTCAGCAAATCTGTGGGGCAAATCATGGGGTTTGAATGTTATATTGTTCCCTTGTTGATTTTTTTTTTTTTTTTAATATATAAAACTTAGAAAAATAAAATCCCTCCTCCTGGGAAGGCTGCCCTAAACGGCCCTAATTTCCATGCATGCCACCCTGATGACTTCACTCCCTCCCCGCAGTTGAGATTCAATAGGTGTAACTAAAAGCAGAGCTTTTAGGGATTTTTTTACCCAGCACAACTTTCCCCAGCCCAACAATCCTCCCAATTTGGGGAGCAATTAAAAAGATCTCAGCCCTTCCACCTCCAACCTCCAGCCTGGYCAACTCCCCAGCACACTTAGCCCGGCCTTTTTTTTCCAATTTCAGCATGTTCAGTGTACCAATAATGCTCTGATGCATTTCACTCTTGACTGCATACAGTGAGATTGCTAATCAGGATTACTCGATTCAGTCAACACTGATTTCAATAAAAAGACAAAAAAAAATTATCATAAATATAGAGAAAGTGCTGGCGGCGGTGACAGGTGATTAAAATCTCATTCACTTGGAATCAGCCTGATTCATGGTAGTCGAATAGAGGAAGTCTTCATATCAGCAGCAGATGATTATCATCTCACTCACTCCAAGTCACTTCTGATTGCACATGCACACACAAACTGGCACAAAGTAGATTCATGAACAACAAATCATCATGCAGGGGTCTGACCTCCTTAAAATGAGGCTTTGTATAATAATTCTTCAGAAACAAGCAGATATAGGGGGGATAATGCTAATTTACGGAGTAGGCATAACAAGCAAGCTCGCATTAAACACCCAGGATGGAGAGGAAGCGAGGAGATGCCAATAAATTCTCGGTATTGAGCTGAAATACCCAAGATTAATTGATTTAAAGTGSTATTTTCATCTGTTTGAACACAATTCCAAACACGAAAATGAAGTATTCAAACTATTGCATCAAATAAACAGTAAAAGATTCAAACAGCAGGATTTCCCGACATTTTCATTTGAGAAGTAAAACTTCCCTGAAAAATTTTTTTTTTTTTTTTTCAGTTGTGAGCATCTCCCTGGTTTTACTCTGAGTGCACAGGTAGATTCAGTGCATTGGTGCATTTTTATCTCTTGAGGGTTTAGGTTGGATTTTGGGAAAGTTTGGATTTTGGGGAAGGTTCTGCTGTCCCCAGAGGGTGCTGGCACTGCCCAGGCTCCCCAGGGAATGGGCCCAGAGCTCCAGAAGAGTTTGGACAGCACTGCCAGGGATGCTCAGGGGGGGATTTTGGGGATCTGGGCAGGCCCAGGGGTCAGATCCATGATCCTGTGGGTGTTTCCAGCTCAGGATATTCTGGGATTCCACAATTTAACCCCAGCAGATGCTCTGGGACCACCAACCCTGCTTACACATCTTGAATTATTTCTCAAGGAGCAGCACCTATCCCTCACACAGGGCACTGACAGTGCATTAATTACACACCAGACAYGCTAATGTCAGGGCTCTTTGCTTCAAACAGCACAAACAGTGAATATTCTCAMACCAAGGAGCTCCAGCCGTGCTGCAGGAAGTGACATCTTCAAAATATGTCCAACTTACTGAGTAAAACYGTGTATTGTCCTGCCACCACTAACTGAGAACACTTTTAGGGGAGTATAAATCATCTGCTCGCGCTTAAAACCCTTAAAATCTCTAAAAATAGTGAATTACAAACTATGAATTAATGCACAGTCCCCTGGCCCTACACACCAAGTGTCCTCTCAGAGCTACCCCTGGACAGCAAGCGTTGGGTAGAAAAGCTCATGCAGAATGAAGTTAAACAATCACATCTTTTACTGCTGGTTTGAAAGAGGGTTTTTTTTTTTTTTTTTCAGATTGACAGCACAATCAAAGCCAGTAGCAGTGGCAATGTCAAAGTGCAAGTCAATAGCTTAGCTAGATGTTGTCTGACAGAAATGAGGAACAGCAGTGGAAGGCGAGGGAAGACCCCCTGGAATCCCAGAGCCTGGTGCTCCCAGCAGCCACAGCCTGGTGAGCAGGGAGGAAAAAAGGCAAGGTGTTATTTAGCACGGCCATGGCTCGTAAAATCAACCTGTTGAAGGGTGGAGAAAGGGAGAACTTTGGGGTGGTGAGCAGTAAAACCCCKCTGCAGCCATCTGGGTTGTGTCAGACCGACGGAGGGGAGCCGGGCAGGGAAGGAAGTGACCCAGGAGTCCCAACACCGAGCAGAGATAATGCTCAATTCCCTGCAGTGTCTGCATCTGATAACCCAATTATCCCCAGTCTATTTTTTTCCAAGTCTCTTTGAACCTGTGACCCACTACAAACAAAATGTATTTGTGTTGTTCTTAACTGCTAAACTCTGAAACAACAAAGGGCTCGGGGAAGAGTTGCCAACTTGTGTATTTCTTCAAGGTCTCCAACAATTACATTTCCATCAATCCAGTGCATTATTTTTAAATGGAGGTATTTCTTCTTCTTCTTCTTCTTCTGGAAGAAGTTGAATGGCAAAAGTGATTAAAATATGCTGTTTAGGACTAAACCCCTCTGACTAAGCAGAAATAAATGAAGCCAGGAAACACTCTGCTAAAGCATTTAACATAAGTTAAAAGTGACACTTGTTATGCAGCAAATGTCGGCCCAGCTGCTCTTGTTATTTATTA
Source organism: Malurus melanocephalus (assembly GCF_030028575.1). Lineage (NCBI taxonomy): Eukaryota > Metazoa > Chordata > Aves > Passeriformes > Maluridae > Malurus > Malurus melanocephalus. Next base: position 623,245 of record NW_026623598.1, read on the forward strand.
AACAGCACTTTTATTTTGGACAAACACATCAACTTGGCTAACTACTCCCTGGTAGAATTTATTCCAGTTACATATATTTATGTGTATTTCAACACCATTTTCTTCTGGAGGGGACAGTTTYTGCCAGGAAAGGAGTCAGAGAAAGCAGCACTTCTCCAAGGTTGCTCTTACTCCAAGGTTGCTCTTACAGCAGCTACAAACACCAGGACTTGCTCTTACATTWATTCATCTATTTTTCCCTCTCCTAYTTTGTCTTTTTAAGAATGAACTGGGTTCTCTGCCCTTYTGTGCCACACTGTCAGCAGGAGGAACACACAGGGACACATCTTAAAGAGCAGAACACATCGAACTTATACTTGCAGGTAATTAAGGCTGGGCTGATTTGGGAGCTCAAATGATGTCATGCCAAGCCAGAAGCATCTTTCCACAACCAGGACCCAGGAGAGCCAAGTAATCTGAAAATTATACCGCAGGAATCATCGGTAATCAGGAGAGCTGTTTATCACAACAGGGCAAATTAAGGGAGAGCTCTTTTTGCTGAGTGGGAGCTCTCCTCAAGTCACAGAAAAACACAATAAACCCCAAAGGTTGRACCAGTGGTGAAATGTGGCTCAACWYRCAAASAGCYGTGGCAGAGGATGAGAAGTTACAATGTCTTGTAARTCAGAATTATTCTGGAGTTTAAATGACACCTAAAGGGGATATGGGGGTGCTGATGGGGCACAGACATCACTGGGTGTAAATGACACTAAAAATTCAGTGAAAATTCCCTGAGTGGCTGCACTTCACTCCAYGACCCAGGCACACATGGAATGACCCACACAGACATGTAGCACACAAAATAAAATTTTATATCACCTTCAGAAGCCRGATCAATTGTTAATTCTACCATATGTTCAAGCATATTCTGTTACATTACTGTCTTCGGGAAAGCTCGCAGAATAGGAGGGAATGTGTGAAAACATCCATGCTGTGCCAGTAAGTAGTTATTTTATGTTTGTAATTTTAGTTTTACTGACTTTGGGCCTAATCCAGTGCGGGGAGCCACAGCTCTCCTTCGTTAGCGCCCTGGGAGGGTTTTTTGGGGTTATGGGGACTGTTTGGTGTGGAGGGAATCCACACCCTGGGGATTGTGTGGGGGCTGTGCTGGGGGCCCTCCTGGGCTGTCCTAAACACTCAGCTCCTCTCAGGGCAGGACTTTGGCCTGGAGATTGACCAACAACGTCCAAAAAGTCAGAGGAGACCCCAAGCAGGGCTGCGATGGTTGTGTTAATGTAAAATTCAACTCTGTTCTTGCTCGTTTTGGGGCGTCTTTGTGGATGCACACCTGACAACCCTGGGGGGTGCAATGGGTTGGTCTTTCCATCTTTCCATCTTTCCATTCCATCTTTCCTTTCCATCTTTCCTTTCCATCATTCCACTGGAATTTCTCCATTCCAAACCAAACCATTCCACGGTTCTGTCACAACTAGAAGGACCGAGGATAGACATGCCCAGGTAGGAACCCACACTGTGGGTGTCCACAAGTGTCACCAGCTGGGGACAGTCCACCTGTCCACCCTGCCTGGACCAGCACTGCCCACCACCTTCCCCAGCGCATCCCCTGGGGTCTGCTCCATCACCCACAGCACAGGCACCGCTCCCTTCTCCCAGGAAATGCTTTAGCACCCACCAGAATSAAGACTGGATGGGCYTWAAGGTCCTTTCCARCAKGAACTMSTCCAYGATTCAGAAGTGATTGAGGAGAAGATGAAATTCSACAGCGATGCAGGAGCCGTGGGCTGCCCCTGACCACACAAAGGTGCTGAAAAAGCTGCAGGAGGCTCTCCAATAGCTCCAAGATGGTACACGAGGCAATCAATTTTACATTTCCTGTGGTTTGGGTGCCAGGGAGCTGATGTGCACAGGAAGGACAGAGGGAAAGCCCACACAGGCACAACTGGCTGAATCATCCTSTGCAGCTCCACAAGCAGCAGAGGTGGAAGTCACGCTTAGGTCACTTCCCGGAGAGCAGAAAACTTGCACACACACAAAAGCAAAATAGCAGGTAATGAGATAAAAAGGTGATTAAATGYGAGCTGTCTTTAATACCTTAACTCTTTCCGAGCCCAGATTGAACACAGTGGTTTACATGGCCACATTTCCTCATCCTTAGCTTTAAAAAAGAATAAGAACAGTGGGAACTCCCCTGTCTTCACTGCCTTTACAGTTGCATTTATTTTTCCTGTCGTGGAAATCTGGCCTGGCAAGCTGGGCTGCCATAAGTAAATACGACTCTTATGCATAAAGAATGACATCACGCACGTCTCAGATTGTCACTGACTGTCACATGAGGCACCTCGGAGCCGCAGCTCCAAGAAAAGCTGCCACCCAAGGAGCCAAGGCACGGAAACCCCAAATCTCCCCGGAGCCAAACAGCTTCTGCTGCAGTTACTGCAGCAACACGGCCTCATTTAGGAAACCCTAATGATGCTCCAACACATTAAACTCCACATTTCTATCCCATCCTGTGCTTTTCTTTTGTTTTTCAGCTGGTTTAGTCCTGCCTCACCTCGGAGAAGCAGAGGGCCAGAGGCTCCATTATCCATGGAGATTGAAACCCTCATGTGCTGGGTTTTTTCTGGGTTTGCCTACATTTTTTCAAGCTCATTCCTCACACTGGAAGAGTCTTTGGGCTTTCAACACAAGTGCAACTCTCCCTTATTTAAAGTCATGTTTAATTAGGAGTTATTTATTACCTTTTGCTCCTGCACACTGGAACGAGCCCTGGGTAAATAAGCCGGTGTCCACGTTAAACCGCGCTGCCTGAATCGCGAGCGGGGATTTGGTAGACTCAGCTTGCTGCTAAAAAAGCAAACTATTCCTTCAACACAAACAAGCCCAGTCAGAGGAACCGAGCGTTGCCAGACTGCTCTTCATTATGGCCACGTCTCCCCCAGCACTCCCAGTTGGAGGGGATTCCAGCAGCTTTCCACAGACAAATAAACAGCAAATACTTATGGGGGACAGCCTTGTAGAACTGATTCCTTAATCAACAGTTAGAGAAGCAAATTGGATTTGCCCTATCACAAAAAAAAATTAATTCCAGATTGCAGCTATTGTCTTAAGTACAAGAGAGTTGTCTTGTAGGTTTGGCTGGATAATTTCATTTTAAAAGTATCTCTAAAATTTGCCATCCCACGGGGTTTGTGGTTTTCTCCATCATTATATAACTGTAAACTTCTGGATGTTAAAGATTGGATAATTTCTTTCAGATGGCCTGGCCTCCACAATACTTGGATGCTATGGATGAGAACCAATTAGTTGCCAGGAGTAACCAGCAAGGGCTCGAAACAAGACAAAACGCGAGAAAAGGCGTAACAAGTTTTCGATTGAATAATTTTTTCCTAGTTACTTAACACTTTCCATTCAGCCTTTTATTTCAATGCCTTGTAATTAGGCTAAAGAATATTTCATTTCACTTAGTCCAACACCAAGAAAAAATTTACTGTTAGCTCAGAGTACTCCGAGAGAAGGAGTGGCAGGGATTTTCCTGATATTGCCCTTCACTTTCCCTTCCTTAGTACATATTTAGTATTTTTAAATTATTATTTATTATTTAATTATTATTTATCTATTTTTTTCTA
>NW_026623598.1:631870-636870 GCF_030028575.1 Malurus melanocephalus
GTTTCTGTCAAAATARCTCCTTTCAGCGGCTGCAGAGCGAGCTGTCTGGGCAAATGAACTGCTCTTTCTCACCAGATGTGTAACCGTGTTTCGTCTTTCACGAGAGACAAGCTGGAGCCGACTCCTTCCGCTAGCTGGGCCTATGCTACATGTCTTACAACAACACAAATGTAAGCCCCTTCCTTTCCACACATGTTAAACTCATTTCCTAGTGAATTATTGGGAAAACACGGCGCTATCCTCRCCGCCGCGTGCGGATGCTGCAGTTCGCTCCCCGCGCGCCTGGCACGGCCGCCACGCCACCATGGGCTCCGTGTCGTTGTGCTGCCAGTGAAACTTTTATTTTGCCCAAAGTATCGCAGATTTTTTTAATCATTATTATTATTATTGATTATTTATTTTTTAAATTTGCCTCCAGCCCCGCCACACAGGAATCTCCCAGTCCCATGGAACAAACACCTTCCCTATCTCCCGAACAAACACTGTTTACGCTCTGGATATTTTCCACGCTGGAGAAATAAGGAGAGTTTGTTCAACAGCAAAATAAAACCTAGAAGGGAGCCAGCTATGTTCTGTTAGAGCTGAGCTGATGCACCAAAGAACCAGCAAGTTTTCCTCGGCTTAAAACACTAAAGAACCAAAACAGTTAACAGCAAACTCACATCTCRTAAAGCCCAGAGTGGCCCTCAGCCTGTAAAATTCCCCAGCTCTAGCGGGTTTTTTTTTTTTTTTTCAGTTACATCTTTATTTTAACAGGGCATTAATAATGCCAGTATAAGGTTGTATTATACAGGTTTGACCAGGACCGTTTTTGCGAGATTTGCTGTTAAGATAAACAAGCCKGCGGAGCTGCTCCGCTGGCAGCGGGACCCGCGTGAATGGCGCTCATTTTCCTCAGCTCCGCCGGGGCTGCCAAGCGCAGGTTGAGCTCCCCGCGTCCCCTTCCCCTCGCCCCGCRTGTCAATCACCCCCTGGCATCCCCGGTGACAATTTCCATCCTCCCAGCCTGGAATTTCCACCTCCTCCAGCCCGGCGAAGCGCTCCCTCCTCAGCCCTGCGAGTAACCCAACACCGGGGCTGCTCCTACCCCCGGCCCCCCGAAATCTCTCTGCATTAGCAACAGAGCCTTATTAAACCCATTTCTACCACTTTGTGTTTCACAGGTTGTTTTTTTTAATTATCTGCTGTCTGAGAGTAATTATTTACTTCCTGGAAGCTCACGTACCAGAACTCTGAGTTTGAAAGATTTTTCCATAACCTAATCCAATTCATCAAAGGCATCCTAACAAAATTACAGGCTCTGGCAGTATCTTTGCTTTTCACCTGATAAGGCTGCAGCAGAAGCCCGGGATGGTTTGTATCAGGGTCCCTCCTGGAGTATAGTTTTTGACAGCTTTGCTTAAATCCCTTCCCCCCCTTTTCCTCTCTCACAAAAGCACGGGATTTTATTATTCCCTCCTCCTAGAGCAATGCTTTGGGTTTCAAATAATCAAGTATTAGACAGGGGGGAAAAGCGGTGCAGGAGTCTCACCCAGCACGTTTGGGATTTCCTTGGGAACAATGCTCTGGGAGCTGTCCCCCAGCACATCTCTCCATCAGCATCCCAGGTATTCCCACAATTTCCTCGGCTGCTGCTCCGATCAGGAGCAGGGATTACCAGGGARCGATGTAAATGCTGCGACTCGGGTGACCCGAGGGGAAGAAAGCAAAAGGGAGGAGGAAGCGCATCCAAAGTGCTGGTTCTGGGTTGTGGGGGAGCTCGGAGAGGCTGGATTGCAGAAATCACTTTGATTTGCCATTTTTTGCTCTGTTTTTAGGAGTATTTGAAGCCCCAGAGTGAGCCCTGTCCTCCTTTGAGCAGGTGAGAGGTGCTCATACCTGTGCCTCCAACCCCAACCCAGCTACCCCTGTCTGCAAACAGATCCCTCGCAGCTAAACCCATTAATCTACAATAAACCACCTTCTTAAGGAGRAAAAAAAATCAATGTCGGGCTCCTGATGGCAATTTTTTCCAGAACTGGTTACCCAGGAAAGTCGTAATTTTTTAATATACTCTGAAGTTGGTAGTGCCAATAGGACGCTGAAAGCAAAAGAGCAGCTGAGCTATTTTAAGGTCTGTTCTTCCAGCAGTTTGGTGCACATCTTGAAGAAAAATAAGAATTAAAAAAAAAGAAATGACACCAAACTGCTCTGTTTTCATTGCATTATGCAGATGAAATGACAAGTTGTCATTTAAGAAGTTAATAAACAGTCACCATTTTGCAGGTTATCCAAATGCTACTGAATAGAAAACCTTGGATCCCTAAATGATGTGTAATTAAAATTATTTTAAAAATCCTCCTTGACAGGCCAGGGCTTAGCCAAAATGTAAATGACATTAAAGAAGACAATGAATTTAATTTTATTTAATGTCCCTTTTTGCAGATCCTCATTTACATAGCATTTTTAACAAAAGCGTTGACCTTATAAATGCTGGCATTTGTACAGCTTCTGCAGAGTTGGATTTAATCATGCTTTCGCAAAGCCATAAGGGAAAAAGCTTTAAGTTCTCTGGTTGGATATGGAGTAGGAATAAAAACATTGGGACTGGTCAAATGTTTATCCTCCTTGCTTCTGAAAACAACCTGACAAGAAGATGTAAAGGTCTAGGGAATAACCCATTGCTGTTTGTAAGGCTTGGTAATAATCATACATAATCGTTTGGAAATATAGCTAATAAAAAATATAATGAGTGTTCAGCAAAATCGGCATTAGGCCCAAATTACATGATATTAATACTTGAACAGGTGCAGAAAGGCGCTTTAAATGAGGTAAATGAATAAAATGTCCCAGAGCACAACTGTGTGCACTGACAAAAAGTCAATCACATGAATAATTCAGCGGCCGGGACTGCCAGCAAAGGTCAGCGGCTCTCACCTTTGTGACGGGAAGTGAAAGGAAACGCTGCTGACGAAAAAAAAAACCCCCCTCGCCCTCCAGCCGCCACCGCCACCCCGCCGAAGGTGTAAACTTGGAGTAGGGAGGAATTAAAGCGCTGCACCGGCGAGCCGGCAGTGAAAAAAAAAAAAAGGAAAAAAAAATTAAAAAAAAAAAAAAACCACCAGCGTGAACAGCCAAGTCGTTTAGGGAAAATAATCTGAAATTACAGCCAGGGAAAGGTTAAGGGGGGCGGCTACCAGCAATGTCAATTATCTCCCAAATCTGAGGTCAGGCAAAAGGTATTTTAAGAGCCTACAGGATTGAAATTTTGTAACAGCTGTTAAATATGACAAAACTTTTTATTCCCCCAAACTAAAGCTATTCCAAACTCCGTATGAAAGAAATGGGATAAGCAGATGTCTGGCTCCCATACAGGAAAGTAGGACACACTTGGAATGATAAGTCTCCTAAACTCTATAGAATAATGCCAGATTTATTGGGGAGGGGGGTATTTACTGCCCACGGAGATGCCAACGAGCAGTAGGGCTGTGATGGTACCATCTGGAAACCCTCTGCCGAGCAGGCGCTGGYGATGCTCCGCCAGCACATCCAGCGCCGGCACCGCGCTCCCTGCGCCCGCCACCGGCACCCAACGGCAACAGTTGGACCCCCGGTCTGCGGGGACACCCCCAGCGAGGCACAGAAAAGTCAAGGGTCTGGCTCCGAGCAGGAATTTCCATCCCTCCCTAATGAAATATCTGCTGGTGGCACGGAGGAATGGTTCTAGCCCAGAGTGTGGTTTTGGTTTAGCAGTTACAGCGGCATCCTGTAATCATTTACAGCCCTTGGAATGTATGGGTGAAATAGGAGAGATTTATCTGTTCATAGTTGTGATATGTAGACAATGGGTGTTCCTAATGAGGAACATCTGCTTTTGTGTTTTCCCAGAAAACATTATTCCACTATGAAAATGATACTCCCATCCTTTTCAGCAACACCGCAAAGAAAATATGGGCCTTTTCCTTTCTTTTATTTGCTTTTCTTTGGGTCAATCTAATTTCCCAGGGACACTTTTTCTGTGGCATCTTTTTACTGACTGCGCTGCAATTTACGGTGGGTTTGTTCTTTAACACGTGAGTTACTGTGCTGGAGGAGCAGCCCCGAAATGCCAGCAGATACTTAAATGTGTACAGTAATAAAAGCCTCCCYGCTCAGCCATGCTCCGTGAGAAACATCCAGGCGACGTAAATAAAAATTCCCAGTGAATTAAAAGGTCGCGGAGGCTCCTGACACCGAAAACCGCTTCCAAGGCCTCGGGTTTGGCTTTTACATTTCCAGCCCGCTGCAGGACTCAAACACAGAATTACACAAGTTTATTTAAAATATCAGCGCTGCTAATAAATTATTGCTCCTGAGGTGCATAAGGGKTTTTTTCCTCCTGTTTTTCKGTTGTTGTTTTTTYTTAATCCCAGTGCATAAACGATGCTGACTATCACACTCTCCTAGTGTGGGCTGGAAGAAATGGGTGGCCATAGATCTCAATTCAGGATTGAATTATTGGTTCATATCCTGAGGACAAATATGCCTTATCTGGTCAAAAGCTGCTAAATGTATCCAAAGGACAAAAGGATCTAGTGAAGCATATTGGATATAATTCTTTTTTCTTTTTTTTTTTTTAAGCCAAATAACCAAGCGATTCCACTTCCTATGGGAAACTGTAAATTGACCCCCAAATGTGATGGGGAAAGGTTGTTCCGTGATGCTCAAGAGGGAAATGCAAGCCTGAAATCCAACCCTGACAACAAATTCAGGCACCAAACTCCGAGCACATGGGTCGAGCGAACGTAAATATCGGGGATTTCAAATCCACCCTGGTGGTTCCAGAGGGCCAGCGCTCCTCCAGAGCTTCCTCCCAGCCACGCTCCCCTCCTACRTTTGCTGCAATTTGCTCGGAGCAAACATCACATCCCACAGTCCTTCAAAAACCCGGCTGGAGAGGCCGCTCCGGCCTCTGCCGAGCTCCAGATTCTCTGACATGAGAAGTGACAACTCTCTTTAGAAGGCTAAAATCCATGCCATCC